>NC_072732.1:23738613-23792114 GCF_026930045.1 Uloborus diversus | reverse complement strand
GTAAAATGGAGTGTTTACAGTACAGAAAAAATTACAGTATATTGTACCGTAAAAAAATAAACGATTGCAGCGTCAATTGATACACCACGTCACTAGCGCAGCCAGAAATACCTTCTGGAGGGGTTTTTTGATCAAAAATACCTTCTGAAGAGGATTTTTTGATCAAAATAATTTCTGAAAGGGTTTTTTTGATCAAAACAGCCATTTCATATGTATAAACTACTGTACTAGAATTTGCATTTGTGTTAACACCATTGCCTCCGGGAATGTTCCCCCCCCCCCCCCCCGTCGCTGCAGCACTATACCACTGTACCACATGACTTACAGTGCGAAGCATATAACACCGTACAGTCGAGTCCCGACTTACGCGAGAGATGCGTTCCAAGACTCCTCGCGTAAGTTGAAATTTCGCGTTATGGAAAAATATATGCATACAAATTTTTTAAAGCATACCAAATACTTTTAGGCACTTATAAACACCCCTCAAACTGCTCTAAAGCATCCCTTAACCATTACAGTTTCTTCCATAAAGAACTGAACTTTTACTGTATTTAAAAAATAAAAAACTGTTATTCAACATGAAATACTTAAGATGCACAAAATGAATGACCAATGGGAATGAAAGATATAAAATAAAGCAACACGGTACGCACTACATGCAGTAAAATTAAAATGATGCACATAATAGTACTGTACAGTAGATACAGTAGCAATATTTACGAGTTAAAAAATGAGGATACTATACACTGTTATAACCAGGGGTTCCAGACGAGTGAATACATTCCCTCTAAGGTGAAAGCATAGTGCCTGAAGGTGAAACACATGCCAGGAAATAGAGCAGAGGAGCCGAAACAGCATGCAATCACAGAAAGACTTATTGCGCATGCGCTTTTGCCTTTAGCCATACATTCAGATTCAACCACCTCAATATGGCGGACAAATGATGATTGCGTTTATGTGTCTTTCACATTGAATGAAGTACACTATTGGATTAAAACCCAACTTTTCTAGGATTAATTATCCGAAATTACAAGTAAGTACAGCTTTTGATCACTTTGTAGCTTTTAGGGATTTCAAACATAGATAAAAGTTTTTAAAAGTGCATTTATTGCTTTTCAGTTACCGTTACTTCAGTTTACCGTTACTATCGTGAATTTTCCATCATTCAAAACGCTGCTAAAATTATCTCTCATTATTTTCTTGAGTACTAGATAAGCAGCTTTTATTATTCACCAAAAAAAAAAAAAAAACACCCCATCGGCAAAAAGGTTATCAATAATCAACAAGTGAGAACCTTAATAAAAATGATTCCTGAGCTTCGTAGATTATAACAGAAAGCTAGCCGAAGAAGAAAATCTCATCTCTCTCAGTCTAGCTCCTTTTTTTTTTTTTTTTTTGCTTTTTCATTCAAGTGTTAGAATCATTTCCTGTTAGCGGTTATGTCTCGGTAGCGTTAAAAATTTCTTTTGGTTTTTTAAGTGTCGAAAAACTTTATGTGCATTTTATTTTGTTAATCTTGATTAACGTTTATGAAACGATTTTGTTTTTCCGTAACTGTAATATCCCTGAATATTTTTGGCTCTTCATGTAAATAATCCATAAGTACAGCTATGCTTCATTTTCGGAATGCGTCATGTTTTAGTATATGTATAATTTCTCACATTATTTAAATAATTACTCGTCTTTAAATCATAACGCATTTGTGACACATCTTTGATACCAAGTAAAGGGGTAGATATTTATTGTTTTATTAATTTTTAACATTACATGTTTTTAACGGCCCCAGAGTTATTAATATTATTTATTTTACGAATTTTTAAGAAAACGATAAAGATTTCACTGGTCCGCAAAGTTTTTCATTTGCTTTTACCGCGCCCGTGGGTCAAAACAGGTTGAGAAACACTGAGTTAGAGCACGATCAGATGAATTAAAGCAATGAGCACTTCTTAACTATGTTGAAAACTCTGAAATATGATCAAATGCTGTAATTACTTGTTTTAATCATTTCCAGTACCGAGTTCAATGTGAAAAATGTCCAAAACGTAGAATATCATAAATCAGAACAAAACTTTAAAAAAAAAAATAAATAAATACAGAACTGTATTCAAAAACGCACACAATACGGGGGAGGGAGGAGGAGGATCTATACTAAGGGTGCCATTTCTCTCTCCGAAGGTTCTTTTCTTCACTCCGGCTGTCTAGTTTTTAAAAGGTGCCTGTTTGCCTGTTTTTCACCCTATTTAGAGGTGCGATTTCGGCTCCGTATTGGGTGTCGCTGGTGAACAAGCGTTTCTCCCCTGAAAGGTGCCGAATGCATCCTGTAGTTTTAACAGTGTAGTGATGATTTATGCTCCAAGATCGGATCGTTATTCTTATCTAATACATTTTTAAATACGCTTCACCTTTTATTTAAAACGTTTCAATTTGTGGCTACATCTCTCCTCTACCTGATCTTTTTATTAATCCACAATGCAAGTGCGCGCGTAGCTTCCAGTTTCATAATTTTTACTTTGCTAGTCTGCTTTGCAAGCTTCAATATTGAAACTAAGTTCTAAACTTTTACGGACATCTTTTTATTTTGACTTTTAATTGTACATATGGAAGATTCACTCATACTTATTGTCGCGCTACTTTCGACGTTTTGTAATTGTTCAAGCATATCGAGAATCTTAGCCTTTTTAAATTTTTTTATCAGAACTTTTTTCTTCACATTTTCAAACTTTAGATGAAGGTGACACTAAGGTGCCATTATGGTTATTTGATGCACTAGACTAGTTTGGCGTGGGAACTCTGGCTGTGAGTGATGCTCAAAGGGACGTAATAACATTCCCGAAATCAATATTTAGTAGCCAATAACGAAGCTGATACTTCCTTCTAAAAAAAATTCATATTGTGGGCGAAAAATTCGCGTGTTAGTTCTAAAATTCGTTACTAGTGAAAAATTCGCGTTATAGCCATTTCGCGTAAGTCGGATCGCGTTATAGCGGGAGTCTATTGTATTTCCATTCACTTGATGTGCCGTAAGTGGTATGGTGGTCAGCAAAGCCGCCTGCCAGTACGAAAGTCCCGAGATCGAACCTGCTGCTCGCAAGTTGCTTTTTTAAACTCTCTTTTGCTCCATAGCAAAATTTTACAGTAAAGTAGGATTTTATGGTAAAAGTTACTGGCAGCATGGATGCCAGTAACTTTTACTGTAAAATTTCAGAATTTTTTTTTAAACAGTGTAGTCGTATTTTGTAACTAAAAATTTTAGTTTGACCACCACAGTTTAACATCCAGTCGTCCATTTTAACGCTAAACGTTTTATTAAAAAACTAATTTGATGATGATAATTTCACTAACTATCGTCATTGCTTACTAGTCTTATATATTATACAGATACCTTTACTTGAGCTACTTGCAATATATTTTTAAAACTTTTCCGACAAGCAGAACAATTTGGCGAATGAAGCAAAAAAGAAATGACGAAGAAGAAGAGAATGACGAAGAAAAGAAATAAAACCAAAATGACGCCTGATTTATACATCCCAATTTCAAACCGCGTAACGTCATATGCAAGCTTTTCAGCTTTGGTGTAAACAACAGAAGTGTTGGTTTCTCAAGTTCATCAAAACCAAAGAAGAACCATTCCATTTCAGATCAGGCAGGGCCTGTCACATGACCATCACCGATCTTTTTGAAAAAATTACAGTAGTTACAACTAATGGGCATATGAAATATCCCAAAAGGATTTTGCAAGAAAAAAATTTTTTCTCTAGTTACAGCCTAACAAAATTCAGCAAAAAATCGGCCATTTTTAAAAAAACCAGCAAAACACTCGATTTGAAACGGACACTATTTCAAAAGTATTTAACCTATTTGAATAAATTTTTTTCTACAAATAAACAAAGATCTATATATCATCTAAATATAGTTTTCGAAAATTTAGTTAGGTTTTTTGATTTTGAAAAAAAATAATTTTTGTGGCGGAAAAACTGCATTTTTACCGATTTTATGATTTTCTTTCTTATGAAAAAAAGTTTTTTTTTTTTTCTAAAAGAAGATGGCAGTCTAAAGCCCTTATATGATAGTTTCATAGCATATTTTATTGTAATATTTAGATACATACACCTGTGGATATCGAACTCAAAATTTTGAAAAATTTCAAAAATTAACGATTTTTGAAGTGCAATTACTCAAAAAACCCATTTTTTAAAATTCTGAAAACCGGCTCATTTGACGCCCATATTGCGCTTAACAAGCTGATGCCAATCAAATCCGGTATTTTTTCCCGTATAACTTTATATGATTTTTTAAAGGTGATCTTATGATCATGATGTACATGGTAAAAATTATTTTTTCCGATATCTTTAGTAATTCAAAGTTTAATTGTCGACACCAACTAATTAAAATGGCGATGTACTGAAATGATAATGACTAAAATATAAATGAATTTTATACCATTTACTAAAGCGTAATGTGAAAAATGTTCTTCAAACAATTTATTTTGCAATAAGCTCTTGAAATAGTCTATTTTTAAATTGTTTACAAGTTGCACAAGTTAAATATTTATATGGTTGTTACACCATATAGTTATTTAATTTTTTTGCTGTCAATAGTTCTCTTTAAATAGTAATTTTTAAGCTTCCACCTGCACCCCTATCCCAAGAAAAATTGTGCTTACAAAATAATACATATGTATGTATCTTTCTCAATTGAAAGCATTTACTTTCAAGTTTGGCTGCTTGTAAAAATTTATTTTAAAATCGTCTGATGGGAAACTCATTTTCATACCTTATTTTTGAAACTGGCAACAAAAAATTGTTTTTATTGCTTATAAATAGTTCTATAGTGTCAATCAAAGAGTTAAACAGCAAACAAGTTTTGGTATCTTTTATCTGTATTTATAGTTTCAAATAGTAAGTTATTTTGTTCATACATTTAAAATAGATTGTAAATATTGTTTTTAACAAGTCTATGGCTTTTATAAGGCTTATTCATGTCTGCCTCGTATAGTAGAACGAGAAAAAAATGTGCGGACTACGCTAACAGACACAAAAAAGTTGTGTACGGCTCAGAATATGTTAAATTATTTATTGTTGGCGATTTAACTGAAAAAATTGAGAAAGTTTTTAGTCCTTCTGTTTCTGTGAACACGGATGAGAGCTTATGCTTTAACTGCATAACATTCTACAAAAAAATGTTTTTGGACGTTGAAAAGGTGCCTCAGGAAGAAATTCCATCTTTTGATGACAATGATTCATTTATTCCAAAAACGGATGTTGTAGATGCTTTAAATTTGAGTATTAAAACTGTTAATGCTGACATGTCTCCACTGAAACACCCTTCCCTAATTAGATCAGAGAGAAGGGAAACTTATGTACAGAAAAAAAAGCTAAAATTAGAGAAAACATTCATACAATCAACTATAAGCCAAATAAAAAAGGTGTATGAGGTTAATACTGTTCATGAGCCTACCCTTCAAGAGAATGGGTGTTTTAATTGTGAAGAGTGGTTTCATAATATGGGTACTGCCCTGCTTAGCTGTGAACAGAAGGAAAAAGTTCAATTACTCACTTTATTGCCAGAAAATGTTAGTAAAAAGGAAATACAAGAAAAACTACCGAGTGTATCAAAATACCTCATTGATGAATCCAGAAAAATTAAAAAAGCGAAAGGAGTTTATGCAAAATCTGATCCCTATGTTGGCCAACCCTTGTCTGTTGAAACTTTGAATATTGCTTTATCATATTACTTAGAGGATAAGAAAGACTGCACCAGAGATTGTCCGAATAAGAATGATGTAATTTGTGTTAAAAATGATGACGGTGAGAAAATTAAGAAAGTAAAGCGTTTTATGACACGCTCCATTAAAGAAACATATAATTTAATGAAAAAAGAAAATACATCTCTGAAAATAGGACTCTCAAAATTTTATTCATTACGTCCAAAATTTGTAAAAATTCAGCCGGTGCATGCTGTATGTTGTTGTATTTACTGCAGCAATTTAAAGTTAATAATCGTTGCTCTAAAAAGCATAACAACTATTCCCATTACACCTGAAAATCTGTTGATGAAATGTCTATGCCAAAAAATAAACAATGAAAGCTGTTGGCTAGATGAGTGTTCAGAATGTCCGGGGACAAACGTTCTTACAGCTGAAAGTTTTAACCTGGATGAAGAAGAAGAGATTGTATATGCCATTTGGGAAGGTGGAGATCTAATTAAAAAGTTTGCATCTGTTAAAAAATTCCTTGAAGATGCAAGACATTGGATTAAAAAGGGCATTTCTCATAACTACATCAGAAAAGTCCAAAGAGTAGGAATTGCTGAAATAAAAGCATCTGCAAAAGACGATTCTACCCTGGTATTGCATTTTGATTTTGCCCAAAATTGGTCAGTGATATTACCAGATGAAATTCAAAGTTATCATTGGCAAAATACACAAATATCATTGTTTACACGTGTAATTTATTTTCAGGATGTGACTAAAAGTTTTATTGTAGTTTCTGATGATATAACTCATGATACAGCTCATGCGCTTTGTGCAATAGAAATGGTAAAACAAAAAATATTCGAGAAACACAGATCAGAAATAATAAAATCTGTTGTATATATTTCAGACGGGGCTGATCACACTTTAAAAATAAATATCAATTTTATGAATTTTTGAAAAATCACAAAGACCAGGAAAAAAGTGGATTTTTTCAGCTACTGGTCATGGAAAAAGTGCTTGTGATGCTATAGGAGGGTTATGCAAACATTATGCTACAAAATTCAATCTTCAGAAGGAGTTGGTGAATGCCATTCGAGATTCAAAGTCATTTGTTGCAGCACTCTCTCCTCAAGTGAAAAACATAACATTACTGCAAATTGATAAAAAAAACAATTCAAACTTATAGATCAAATAAAAAAAAAGGAATGGGATCAAGTAAAATCTATTGTAGGAATACAGTCAAAACATTATTGGTTAGCTCAAAACAATAATGCTTACATGGGACGTACACTCAAACATGAAATAAAAGCAGTTGCCTGCAGAGCCAGATTCAATACATAACTTCCAGATACTTTGTTGGACAAAGCCGTCATTTTTAGGTACCCTCATGGTTCAGACACACATTTATATGCAGAAGAATTTTTAATCTGGAACTTTTAGTTGACGATCTGAAAATCTATGGAAGAAATTCAAGAACTTAAATCTAACCATCTTTAAAAACCAGACTTTTTAGAATTATATTAGTGTTAAAACAGATGTGATGCACGGTCAGTTCGTAAAAATTTAACATAGAATAAAGAGAATGATATGCATTTGGTCATGTAGGCTGCTCTTCGCACAATTTTAATTTATAAAGGCTAAATATAATTTAACTCTACAAATATGTAAGTATATATCATGTTTTAAAAAAGAAAATTGATTACTTGATAAAGTAAAGTGACAAAATAGTCAGTAAATGTTAGAATTTTTGATTTTAGGAAAAACACAAAACATTAATTTTCAAAAATTCATATAAAGTTATACAGGAAAAAATACCGGATTTGATTGGCATCAGCTTGTTAAGCACAATATGGGCGTCAAATGAGCCGGTTTTCAGAATTTTAAAAAATGGGTTTTTTGAGTAATTGTACTTCAAAAATCGTTAATTTTTGAAAATTTTCAAAATTTTGAGTTCGATATCCAAAGGTGTATGCATCTAAATATTACAATAAAATATGCTATGAAACTATCATATAAGGGCTTTAGACTGCCATCTTCTTTTAGAAAAAAAAAACTTTTTTTTTTCATAAGAAAAAAAATCATAAAATCGGTAAAAATGCAGTTTTTTCGCCACAAATTTTTTTTTTTTTTCAAAATCAAAAAACCTAACTAAATTTTCGAAAACTATATCTAGATGATATATAGACCTTTGTTTATTTGTAGAAAAAAAATTATTCAAATAGGTTAAATACTTTTGAAATAGTGTCCATTTCAAATCGAGTGTTTTGCTGGTTTTTTCCAAAATGGCCGATTTTGTGCAGAATTTTAGCGGGCTGTAACTGAAGAAAAAAAAATTTTCTTGCAAAATCCTTTTGGGATATTTCACATGTCTCATAGTTGTAACTACTGTAATTTTTTCAAAAAAATCGGTGATGGTCATATGACACTTTTCATACCTGCCTGCCTGATTTGAAATGGAATGACTCAGAAAAGAAAAAGAAAAGAAAAGAAACACGATTGTAGATGACTTTTTTTTTTTTTTTAACTAAGCGGTTCACTTTAATAAAAAGTAATATCTAAATATAGACTACGTCACATATTGGATTAGTGCGTGAACCTCGAAACAACAGTGCATTATTTATCGGATTACCCCAGTGCACACTCAGAAACACTGCTCAAATACTTTGAGATTTTCATTCTATATTTGACAAAATTACTTCGGGAAAAATGCTTCAATAGAACTTTTCGCTTTATTGACGGAATTTTCGCGAGGTTTGAGATTTTGAGTTTCTGACCCAATGAGGAAAGAGATCTGGGAATTGACGAAATGTGCATCTTACGATTGAAGAATCCGCGAAAGTGAGCGTTCTATTTCTGAGAATAAAGAAGTTCCCGCCGATTTATTTCATTTATTTTTAATTTTAACATTCTACATGTCGTTAATGTAGGCGAACACCCTAAATATTTTATTCCTCAATATTCTTTTCACCTTTCTGAAACTTTATACGATTATAACGATTTTAAGACTAGAGGCCCGACCCGACCTATAGTCCATTTAGCGAGAGCTGATAGTGGACGTAAACAAAGCAACGTGACAATTGGCGTTACCGCTGTCTGCTTGGCGGTGGGATGATTGAAAGCAGCGCCAATCAGATAAGCGAAATGTCCGTGCTTTCAATGCGAACAGCATTGCCAATCGGGCGAGTAAGTCATGAAAGTAGTAACCCTCTTTGTTTACTTCCTCTATCAGCTCTCGCTGAATTGAGGATTTGTTCGGTTAAAAAAAATGAAAAAATTATTTGAATTTTGACGTCTTGAATTCAAATTGTGCTTTTCGCAATCACGAGTGTGTGTGTAGGTATGTGTGTTTGTGTGTGTGGGGGGGGTATGTGTGTTTGTGTGTAGAGGGGTATTTGTATGTGTGTGTAGGCATGTGTGTTTGCGTCTGTGTGCAGGTATGAGTGCGTGGGTAGTTGTGTGTATGTGTGTTTGTTTGTGGTGGGGAATGTGTATTAGGGTGGAACGAAAAAAACAAAGTTTTTATTTTCGAATCGTAATAGTGCGGAAAAGTTGCGATTGGTGAAGACTTGCAAAACAAAACAAAAATTTTTAAAATCGGATAATATCTTCCGATCCCGCAACGAGCCTGAATATTTGAAAAAATGGAAAACTTCGTGTTTTCTTCGACGGAAAAGTTACGATTGGTAAAGCTTTCAGAAATAATAAAAAAAAATTGAAATCGAATAATACCTTCTGATCCAGAAACAAGCCTAAAAAATCGAAAACGTTGAGAATTTCAGCGTTTTTCCCGAATTTTTAACATTTTTGGTTCAATGTACTTTTTCAGGCTACAGAACGGAGAAGTTACGTTTAGTGAAGACTTCAAAACAAAAAAAAATATCTTTTTGGAATGAAACAATATCTTCAGATCGCGCAACGAACCTACATGTTTGAAAAAATGTAAACTTTAAGCCCTTTTTCAGCTTTTTTTTTATTTTAGTTTAACGATCCTCATAAGTTCGGTATGAAACACTAATAGAAGAACGTTTGTTTATAAAACAAATGTGATATTTTAGTATTAGCCTGCCTGTGATATTGTCCACATGGCCCTTTAATCCCGCGAGACTTATATTTGTTTATGCCGCTCAGTACAGTGTATGCATCTAATACACCCCATTAGCGCCTCACGATCTTGAATTTATTAGCTTTTTAGTTGGCTTGTGTCTATAGGTATCTTACTTAAATGAATAAAGCAGTCGTGCTGGCATCAGTATTTCTCAATGTTTCTAATGTGCGTGTGAAGTCGATTTGCTCTGCTAAACGTGTTTCAAACATGAATCCATCTTTTCAGAAAAGAATTACGAGAAAGTCCTTTGAGTGCCCTATATTTGGCCACCCGAGAGATTTGCCAACAAATAAGCTCCCTACTTACGAAAATGTACTTCAAAGTTGCTTTCAAGAGAGATTTGAGTTAGCTAGAAAAGTTAATAACACGAAAGTGAGTTTTTCCATTGTTAAGGACATAGTGGCGCAAATAGTTGTTAAATGTATCTTTGATAAGGCCTCGATTCCTACAGTTTCCGTGAAAAGAATTGCTCAGCTCATTGATATCTTCTACAAAAAATATCTCAATTTCATGAGATCTTACAACCGAGACAAGGATAAACCAAAGTTTAAAGAAAGGATTGATAAATTTAAAAGTGAAGCAAGGAAACTCTTTGACGTATCTGCGTGTAAGTGCGTAATGAATGTTGTTTGCACTTGTAAAAAGACCCCAGACATTTGTGAATGTCCAATTTACATGAAATGTACGTGTGAAAAATCTAAAAAGATACCGATCTTTGAACAAAGATTTCTCTATCTTCAGAGGAAACATGGCATAGGAAAAATTGGAACTTTGGACCAAAAGGAAAGAAAAAGGTTGAAAAAAAGATTTCAAAGAAAAGCCTATGCCTTAAAATGAAAAGTTACTGAGTGCGTTTCAGTCATGAAAGATGAATCTGATCTTTCAAATGAAGAACAACCAAGTTGTTCAGTAAAGAGAGAACCTGATAATGATTACAAGTCAACCGACCCAGAGAAGAAAACCCGGTGGCAGATGAGGATTAAGCTGAAAACTACGGCACTAAGTAGCGATCGTTACGGCGTCTGATCGTGCAACTGCTGCCATAGCATCTAGTGTGCTTCAAGACGTTGGCTTAGTGACTGAAACAGATACTTCTAAAGTTGTTGATAGACAAAAAATTAGGAGAGAAAAGAGCCAAAATAGAAAAGATCTGCAAGGTGGCATTAAACAAGATTCCGTTCGGGGTATTTATTTTGACGGAAGAAAAGATGATACCTTATATATAGATAAGATTGAATCAAAGCAATTTCGGAGAACAGTGAAAGAAGAGCATTATTCTATTATCAAAGAACCTGATTCCGTTTATATTGGCCACGTGTCTCCAAACTCTGGATCAGCCAAAGACATAGTGAATAGCATTGTTTCATATCTAAATGAACAAAGAATTTCACTGGATGATTTAGCCATCGTAGGTTGCGATGGTACTAAAATCAATACTGGGTGGAAAAGTGGCACGATTCGTCAATTTGAAATTTATATAGGACGACCATTGCAATGGGCTATTTGTTTATTACATTTCATCGAGTTGCCTTTTCGCCATCTTTTTCGGTATTTGGATGGTGGAACAACTGGCCCAAATTCGTTTTCTGGACCAATAGGAAAACAACTCAGAGGTTGCGAAAAACTGCCAGTAATAGATTTTCAAGCAATTGACTGTACAATTCCAGCTGTAAACAGAAAGTGCTTGAGCAAGGATCAAAGATATCTTTTAGATATATCTCAGGCAATAAAGGATGGCAATTGCCCAAATGATTTGTCAAATCGTGACCCTGGCCCACTCTCACATTCCAGATGGCTCACTTGTGCAAATAGAGTCCTTAGACTGTACGTAAGTGTATCGATCCCATCAGGCGACTTAAAAGACATAGTGACTTTTATTTTGAGATGTTACATGCCGGTCTGATTTGAAATAAAGAACCGCAAAGATTTCACAGACGGTGCTATTCATGTTTACAGAACAATTCAAACCTGTCGATACTTACCTGACAATCTAAAACAAGTTGTTTACCCTGTCATTGAAAGAAACTCTTTCTTTGCGCATCCCGAAAACTTATTAATGGCAATGGTGTTTGATGAAAGGAGGCACATAAGAGAACTAGCGTTTAAAAACGTCTTAAAAGCCCATGGAGTCTTCCCAAAGGCAAAAGCATTAGAAACTTTGTCATTCCATCTCTAAATTTCGAAGCAGAAGATTACACAGAGATTTTTAATTGGAACACGACAAAGCTATCTTCTCCACCTTTTCTTCGAAAAGTTCCTAACAAAGACATTGAAAATCTTATTGCAACAGGCACTATACCCGACTGGGATATACGAGTAAAACTATTCCCCTGCCATACGCAAGCTGTCGAAAGATGTGTGAAGCTAGTGACGGAGGCTTCACTCAAAGTGTGTGGATTTAAATCAAGAGATGGCTACATAAGAACAACATTGAAATCTAGGTCAATTATGCCCGAATTTTCCAAAAAATCTGATTATAAATTAGCTTTAACAAGTAACACTTAAAACAATAAGACTTCTATACTGGATTGTAAATTTGGTAAATATTTTATAACTTTTTATTATTTGAAAATGTTTCATTGCTGTAAAGAATGGTAGTTTTGCATGTTTAGAAGATACCTTAAAAGTCAAGAAATAAATTAATGTTTATGTGTAATATAGTGTTTTTTAAAAGGCTTTTCTCTGTAACACCGGAACAAAAAAACAAGAAGAACAATTTAATTTTTAATCACTATAAGAAAAGATGAAATTCTCCTTTTTTTTTTACTTTTCATGCTTGTGCCTGGATCAGAAGGTATTATTTGATTTCAATATAATTTTTTTAAATTTCTGAAGGCTTCAGCTATCGTAACTTTTCCGTCTTACAGTATTAAAAAGAAACGTTGGAGCAAAGTTTTTAAAAAATCGCTAAAAACACATGAAATTTTCCATTTTTTCAAAGTTTTAGGCTCGTTGCGGGATCGGAAGATATTATCCGATTTTAAAAAATTTTGTTTTGTTTTGTAATTCTTCACCAATCGCAACTTTTCTGCACTATTACAATTCGAAAATAAAAACTTTGTTTTTTGCGTTCCACCCTAATGTGTATGTGTGTGTAGGCATACGTGTTTGTGTCTGTCTGCAGGCATGAGTGTGATGAGTGTGTGGGTAGTTGTGTGTGTGTGTATGTGTAGGTGTCAGTATGTATGTGTAGGTGTCTGTATGTATATGTGTGTATGTATGTATGTGTTTGAGTGTGTGTATGTGTTTGTGTGTGTATGTGTTTGTGTATGTGTGTAGGTGTATGTATTTGTGTGTGCGTGTGTGTGTAGTTGTGTATGTGTGCGTGTGTAGTTGTGTATGTATGCGCGTGTGTGTAGCATATGAACGCAACCTGGTGACGGTTTTCGCTATAGGAGCAGCATTGTGAGGAGCCGGTGGACGGTGATGCTGCAGAGGGTGCTGGCAATAAAATAAAATGATAGCACATTAAAACAGCCAAATAAAAGCAATAAGCAATCGTGATTGCTCAAAAAAAAAAAAAAAAAACTATCTATCTTAAATAAATATTATAAAGGAACTATTTAATTTGAAAATTTATCGTAAGCGACATTTTTTTCTTTCACTTTTATGAGGTTTGAAACAAATTGATTTACCGCATTTCCAGATCAATAGAGAGACCAACATATAATTCCCACTGAACAATTCAATCTTCCCGTATGTAACGTTGCACTACATATCGTATAGTTGTACGCTTGATGATGGTAATGGAATAAGAAATTTTCATTGGTTATTGTAATCGCTTAAATTGGAAAAGAAAATATACGGGGACCATATTGATTCAAAGAATATGAGCCAACTGATCTGCTGCTTGTGCAGTAAGAATAATACTCGAAATCATATTATTCCGTAGTGAATTGGGGGTTGAATTCCATTGAAGAGAGTAGACAAATTAAAGTTACGCAATAAAATTATTAGGATATCGTCTTTAATTTTAGAAGCATGAAGAGAAGTCCAGAGGAGTAAGTACCCTATCAAAGAAATTCTCCCAATTGCCCGTTTTTTCTTATTAAAAATACTGAGTCTTTCTGTAGGAGATATTCAAAGTAGTTTAAATGTGAAATGGTCAGGTTTTTTTTTTTTTTTTTTGAGCAATCACGATTGCTTATTGCTTTCATTTGACTGTTTTGAATTCCTATCATTTTATTTTCCCGCCAGTACCACCGTCGCGTCGACCGGCCTCACGATGCTGCTCCTCTTGCGAAAACCGTCTCCAGGTTGCGTTCATATCCTACACTTACACGCATACAAACACCTACACACATACATCTACACACACACACATACACCTACACACACACATACACCTACACACACACATACACCTACACACACACATACACCTACACACACACATACACCTACACACACGCATACATACAGACACACAAACACATACAGACACCTACACATACACACAACTACCCACACATACACATACCCCAACACACAAACACACATACACACAACTACCCACACACAGACACACATGCCTACACACACAAACAAACATAGCCCCCCCCCCCCACACACACACTCGTGATTGCGAAAAACATAATTTGAATTCAAGAGGTCAAAGTTCAAATTATTATTTTTTTTTACCTTTAATTAAATTCCCTGCAGTTCCATAAAAAACATCGCAGAAGCCTGTTGGTTTATTTTTGATGGTGGTGAATTTAGTAATTTTTTCCAGTTCCACCGGGTATGCCGATCAACATTAATATACGTTCCTGGTTTTCAAGTGTCAATCATGTTTCAATAAAATATTTTCGTTGATTTTCTGCGGCGGTGGTAAACAAAAGTCCCCTGCTGAGTGTCCGCTTCATTCACAAATTTTGCCTTTAATTTTCATATCGCTTGACATTGAGCGACAATCAAAGTATTTCTGCTGACGCTCTCATTGCAATATGTCGTCAAGGAGATCTTTTTTAAATGTTTGCCATAAAGCAATAGGGTTTAAAAGTTGACATAAAAGTTTAAAAAAATTGTAAACAATTATCTGAGTTTAAAATAGGCGTTAGAAAGTTACATGTATATAAACAAAAGTTATTTTCCAAGATGTGTCGCCGACTATAAGACCGAGTTCTTTATATGCTGCTTGATAGCTTGGCAGGATCTTGATCTATTAATCGATTTTGTAAATATGTAGGACCACGAAAATATTTCAAATGAATTCTTACGTGACCGAATTTTTAGTAAATGCGCAAATTCGAAAAAAAAAAAAAAAAAAAAAAAAAAAAAAAATGAAGCAGCAAAAAACAAAATTTGTGTTTTAGAATTATTCCAATTAAATGTCTTCAATTTTGCAAAACGCAAATCTTTTTCGCGATTTAGAATCAAGTGTTTCGAATTAAACAAACCTTTCTAAGAAACCTTGCTTCTGTGAATAATTGAAACGCAGATTCCATTCTAATTATTTGAGCCACGACACATAAATTCATTCAGCGTTTTATTTTTAACATCGTTGTCTTACAATCTTTTTATTCAAATTGAAAATAAGAAAAAAAAAATAAATAAGAAGAAGAATAAGAATAATCGCCTGCGATAAAATCCCCGTTCCACGTCGAAAGTACTAACCGAATAAAATTTAAGAGATGAATAAAAAAGGCTGCATAATTTTAGCTTTCAGTTAAAACCCCCCAAAATCCCAATTTGTATTTTTCTCTCGACGCAGTCTTGGAAATTAAGTGGCGAATTTATTTTTAACGCCCTGGAGAAGAAAGAACTGAATAAAAGGATAGGCTTTGGCTGAAAACCGTAAAAATATCAATAAAAATCCTGCTGAGGAAAAGAGGGAATTAAAAATAAGAATTAACTAAAGGGAGGAAAAAAAACGTCAAGCGATGAGAAAAAAAGGGCAGACGATTTCCGTGAAAATTTTGCGTCCCCACTTCACTTCTTTTCTTTATTTCTTGCATTTACTGTTATTTGTTTGCTTTTTGTTCTTGTGCTTCGGTTTTATTATCATTTTTCGCTCCTATGTTTCTTACCTTTTTTTTTCCAATTTTTTTTTCTTTTATTATTCTTGGGAGAAATCTGCTAATGACATAAATGAGGAGGGAGAGATTCTGGATGAGGAAGAGGAAAAAAGGGAAAAGCGTTGCACTGGAAAAGAAACGAGCAACAATTGCCCAAGGAATAAAAATGTTAATAACAAAAAGAAATGTGGGTTTTTTTTTCTAAATGGTAGTTTCTCAAAAGAAAAGAAATTTGGAAAAAAAAAAAAAGTCTAGCAGCTTTTATTCTAGAAAATATACAATTTTATTCAACGGCTCAAAAAAAAAAAAAAAAAAAAAAAGTTAATAAAAAAAGTGACGGACTTCGAGTAATAGATTGACAGTTAAATAAATTCTGAAAGACTAAGCACTCATGAAACAAAACTTTTGAGAACTCATTATTCATCTCGACATTAATTTGAACATTAAAGCCTAAACCGTGGGATGTATTTCAAAAAAGAAAGAAAACGAGCATTTTTCAACGGGTTACCCCATTCCTCCCGGTTCTCCCCTACGGCAGGGGAGGTTGCCTACAGTAAGGGAGAACCGGCACCCGGGAGAAATGGGACACCTGCATTTACGCCGAAATGAAATGAGAAGAGAAAAAAAGAACGAAGAAGGAAAGCATAAAAGAATAAAAAAAATCCAGCTTTCCCAGCTTTACACTAGCTAGATTGTAATCAATACTGGGCAAGCTAGAATTAATATTTCGAATTTTCCTTCTTCATAAAAATCCAGCTATTCCTCCCGGTTCTCCCCTACATTTTCATGCATCGATATTACAAGTCTCTGTCATAACAGAGGCAAACTATTTTATTTATTTTTTAAATCTATTTTTAAGGAAAAAGAAACCGCTGAAAAAAGAAAGTGCCAGATCTGATAGCCCAGAGACTGATCCAGATAACTGATTAATGTCTCAGTCTATCAATCAGAGCCTGATTACTAAATAGGTAAACTAGGCCGTTGCCTAGGGCCCTCGCTATTTAGGGGCCCCAAAATGGCTAAAATTACTTCAGTCTATTGCTAAAATTGTTGTAGCCTGTAGATAAAATTGTAAAGTTTGATTAGATGGGGTCCCAAAAAAGTACTTGGTCTAGCCCCCTGATATCTTAATCGGGCCCTGCTATCAATGGGCATCTTTAATATAGTGAAGGAATTTTTCTAATAGGTGCAGTGGTTCCGGAGATTACCTATAAACACACAAAAATCCGCCATTTCTCTTTTTATAATATTAGTATAGATTAACAATTTTTTCGCTTATTTTACGAAATGCAACACTTCTTCTAATTTTGGAAAATTATGTTTGACAACATTGCTAGTTTTTTTCCCTCTTTGTCTTGAAACACGATAAAATAAATCGGTACTTTTTCAATGGGGTTGTTTTCTTCAGTCAAAAGTAGTACTTTTTGTCACTGAAATTGATAGAATAAGTAAAAAAAAAATAACATGGACTCAGAAAATACTTTCATTTTCCCAACTGTTATTTTTTAGTTAATTTTTTAAAATGTCCGATTCTTCAAACAAGGTGTGGTCTTTATGACGTCACAAATGATGCACTATGGCGCATCTTTCTACCGCATTTCCACGTTTTGATAATCAAGTAGCGAATTACAATTGCGCTCTATATGCTTGCCATCAACCATATCGTTGCTAATACACGTGAGTAAAGATGCGAATGAAATATTTTGGACCGTGAATGGCATTTCATCATTTGTGATGTCATTGGCAGAAGCGTTAAACGATGAAAGAGCACCGATTTAAGTAATTTTTTAAAAATATTAAACTTAAAGAAATTATTTAAAAAATGGTCAGATTCTATGAATTTAAACATGCTCTTTCAGAAAAAAATACTTTAAAAATTTTGGAAACGACCCATTACAATAATGGTTATGTTTATGAGAATATCTTTATGATAAAAGTTATATCATTAATCAGAAACATCGACACCTATCCCAATGGAAAGTTTTCGACATTTACTTATCCTTTCCCACAGAAAGTCATTAATTTAAATTATAATTTTACTTTGAATGTGCACAAACTCTTATTCTGTCTGCATATTTCAAATCGCTATGAATATTTTATAACCTTCAAATGAAGTAGTTTGTGTTTTAAACATAATTTGTACAATTCTTTGTAATTCAGTTGGAAATAAATCTACTAGAACACCACTTAATGCTAGCGATTCGTTCCCCCCCCCCCCTTGATATCTACAGTTTAAAAATTATGACGATTTTTCCTAAATTCACATTAATTATTCAGTCTTTGTATTGCTCATTAAAAAGTGCTGTTACGAAATCATTCCTATTAATTTGGATTGAAGTTTCAATGTTTTGTTTTTTAAAATGCATCAGTTTCTATTTCTGTTTTGTTATTCTAGTTTGATGTTTCAAAACATCGATGTTTTCGGTCAATGGATCGATACCACCGAGTCATCATTTTGAACATCGATGCGGTACCGCTACTTTGTCTGGCCATTTTTATTAACTAATGCCGCTTTTAAGTTATTTTTTGCATTGAGATTCACTAAAGAAAGAAACTCAATTAGGACTAAATAGGCTACTGTTAGTCCTATTCATTTTTGTGAGGGGTAGGGGGGATTCTTGTATTTAACCCTTTAAATGCGGCCTCCGTGGCTCTGAGGTAGAAGCTTCACTTCGAATGCCGAAGGTCGTGAGTTCGATTTCCATCGGAGCCCTGGGTGTTAATCCCTCTCTTCGTGCTGTAAATCTTTCTTGTGTTGTCTTATATGTTAATAAAGAAGTTCAACCTCTAGAAGCACCTCTAGCAGACCAGGAGCCGAGCAACCCCTGATCCAGCACCCCTAGAAGTATCGTTTCACTTGGAGGACTTTGTGACCACGAGCATATTTAACGTTCCCCAGTCACCATTAATGAAGACGGTGGATCTTCGACCGGCCAGGTCGAACCCGGGACCCTCCGGTCACAAGTCCGATGCCTTATCAATCAGGCCACCACGACCACCTCTAGAGGCAATGGCACACCATAGTGAATATTAATAATGACCCAGCAACAACCCTTTAAATATCGTAAACATTGAAGTTGAGTACGAAAGCGATGTAGGCACATAGGTATATCTTTCTTTCTGCTGCCTTGAAATTCACTACAACAAAACGTTTTAGTCTGAATTCGGGTGTTATGCATTCAATATCACAGTAAACAGTTTTTGCTATAAAAAACTCATGTTTTCAATACAGAATTTTTCTGCAGCCTGCGAGGAGGATTAATAATCAAAAAATAGTCTGTAAGATAAACCGTCATTAGATTAACACGGTAAAACCCAAAACGGAATTGAAAAATGCCCTAAAATAACATGATAATACAAGTACATTCTAGCGTCTACCTGTGCTTTAAACCCAGAAAATACGGAACAAATCTTCATTAACTGAAATTTGAGATAGTTTTCTTTAAATATTTTAGTTTTTTTTCTTTCCCAAGCTAAGAAATAGTCTGCAGTTTTTCTCAGGCATCTGCGACGCACGTCGCGATGTTTATGCTACCACGGGTTCATATTCCGTTCGTTTTTGCGTCAAGAACAGACAAAATTATGCTCGATTAGATCATCAAGGACTCATGATACTAATACAACACAACTTGGAATTTTCGCTGTACTATCTCTGAAACCTACCGTATTGGCTCCTGTCACGCACTGCATTTCGCGAAACAATTCCACAAACATAGACGACATAATTCCCCAAGTCCTCGGCTGCTTCCAGATTCCAGGTAAGGAGGGCGTGGTCGGGCAGGTCCCCCACTGGCATCGATTGGTCACGGGGCCACGCCCCTCCGCTTCCGCTCGCCACTTCCTGTTCCCCACACCTCGAGGCGTGGGGGAATTGATTTACCCCCTCCCCAACCCTGCCCCCCATCCAGCCGGAGAGTAAAGGTGCTCTGGGTTTTGAGAAAACTGATTTTGGCATGCTGACGAAGTTCTGGATGAGATTTGATCTGATTTTCTCGCCTTGTGTCAAATGCTTTGATACCTGGGATGGTTGATAATGTTTGTGGATTTTCATGGAATTCTTGGGGTTTTTTTACTTCCTTTTACAAAAAAGAAAGTATTGTATTCGCGAAAAAAATTTCACTCAAAAATCGGCCTTAATTTCCATTTTGCTCACCCCCGAATGAATGTTGAGGTTTTTTTTTCCGACCCGACCACACGTCGATATATGCCTAGGAACCTACAGACACCCGAAATATCCATTTTGACAACCCCCGAGTTAATTACGAGTCTTTTCGTGACATCTGTATGTACGTATGTATGTGCGTATGTGTGTATGTATGTCGCATAACTCAAGAACGAAATGTCCTAGAAAGTTGAAATTAGGTACTTAGACTCTTAGTGGAGTCTAGTTGTGCACCTCTTTTTTTGGTTGCATTCAGATCCTCCAAAGGGGGTCTTTTGCCCCTTTTTGGGGGGAAATCATTGTTAATTTCGATGTAAACTCAAGTGGTGTTATAATTTAGTGGACACTTGGCGATATATCGCCAGTGTTTTGGTCGCCAAGTTCTGTCGCCAACTTGGCGACAATTTTTGTCTATTTTTTTATTTTTATTTTATTTTTTTTAAATCTGGTTTCAATTTGGCCACTATTGTTGATATTTAGAGGGTAAACTATTGAATCACATTAAAACTGCCAATAATGAGAAAATGACATTAAATTGGAGTAAAAGGAAGTCATGTGATGCACACATCAGCTCGTTTCTTTTTTTTTTTTTTTTGATATATAGAAGAAAAAAGCAGTTCTTTGCAGATTACAGTCGTTATCTTCAATCTACATACGATGGTCCGTATACTATCGATACTTTTGATTCGATACCAGCTGTATCGATATGAAAAATTGCGACTCTGTATCTAGACCTGAAAGCAACTTGGCGACTGAAGGCTATACTTTTTTTCCCCCAAGTGCAACTCAAAAACATCTTAAATTTCAGACCTTATCGTATTAAAGTAATTGATTTTGACAGCGACCTGATTACATGGTCCATGGGGATTGCACTAATTTTGATAACAGTAATAACAAAATAATCATTTAATTTGAGCTTTTTTTTTTCATTTATAAAATAGTGGCATTTTAAAAAACCGCATTCGGTTTCAAAAAAAAAAAAGTTTCATGAGAAATCTCCAGTAACTGAAATAAAACAATAATATCTATTTTTGAAGTTTGTTTTTAATTACATTGACTATTTATTTTTAAAAAAATTAAAACAACGAAACATACACAAAACTTTTTTCTCTCTTTCTTTTGATTTATTATGTGTCAAGTTTGCATTTTGTATCGGAATTTATTTCTGTGTTAAAAATTTTGACCAAGCGAGGGTTCCCCCCCCCCCCCTCTCTCTTTCTTTCTCTCTTTTGTTTTCTTTTCATATTTGTAAGTTATTCTGGTTTGTGTTAGTAAGTATATAAAATTATTTTTTGTGTAATGAATAGGTTGTAAAATATTTCTTAGTGTGTGAATCTATTGCCATTCCAATAATTTGCTAGTCTACTATATATTAAAATCTGTTCGCGTCCGTCTGTCTGTCTGTCTGTCTGAAGATCGATCTCTCGAGAACCGCTGCGAATCGAGAGTCAAACGAGATACCGATCAATTCGAAATTTTCCAAAGAAAAAACAATAGGACCAATCTCGTAATTGTGCGACTTTAATTAGCGGAGATATTAATTAAAACGTTAATTAACAGAACGTTATTCAGGAATTTTTATTTCTTTCCTGTTGCCATTTTGCATATGCGTGAGCAAATAAAATTCTAATAATTGTTTTAAAAGAGATTTTTTTGGCTGCTGTCCAAATCTTAAAACAACGTTTCCATCTAGAATTTCATTTTTAATTAGTTTAAAATTGGTTGGCCTCTTCGGACGTAGTCTTTATTTTATCGTCTGTCCTTTTTTTATTTTTTACATTCAACGTTCTTAACTCTTTTCAGCATATGAAAGTTGTTTCTTTAGCTATGTTTATTGATTGTAGTGTAAGTTTATCATTCACCGGCCTCATATTTTGGTGCACTTAGGATGTGCGACTAATTATGTTTATTTTGTTGGACTTTTTCCCGTCACATGGATGAGTTTTCGAATTGTAACAAGTCTATTTTTCTTTCCTGTTTCTATTTTTAAAATACAGTTTATATCGTTAAAAAAACATGTTGAATTAAGATTGTTTGGATTTCTATGTGAAACAGAGTTGAACAAAAAAGATTGTTTTTAAGGATTTTAACTAAAGCTAAATTGGAATCTGATGACTTTGTATTAAATTAATGCTTATTAGTAGTTATTTAGTCTTGGTGCTTTAGTTTCACGTAATCAACCAAAAAGTATGTGTCATTCTATGTAAAAAGCTGATTGTAATTGTACATAAATAGTTCAGATATAGTCTATCAGATGTAATTCATTTTAACGTGAGCACAGATTATAGTTGATAATGCATATATTTTCATCTTTTGTGCTAATTGAAAATACTCATAACTTGTATCATTGATAACTATGATTAACGTTAAAGAGATTTTTGCCAAAAATATGCTCTACTGGTGTTTTGCAAACCTTGCATTACGCGTATTTATTTACTCCTTAGCGAAACTGATGTCAGAGTAATACAAAAACATCAATTGGACGTCTCTTTCCTTTTTTAAGTAGCCGGTGCAACGCCGGGCACGCAGCTAGTATTTAATGAAAATTTGATCGACCCCTGTATAACGTTTTCTTACTTTTTGCGTTTTCTCTGGTCAGTCCCATGAAAAACGTTCAATAGGGGTTCTACTGTAGTTTCGAAGCAAACTTTTGTTCAGGAAGACCAATGAAAACAACCAAAAGGCAAGAGATTTTGAGACTAGTGTCAACCCAGAACCTGTCTACACGATAAGTTTGTAAAGATTCAAGGTTTATAAATTAACATTTTATTAACTAGTAAATTTAACATTTACGACAGAAATGTTATGCTAAACTAGTGATGTTTAAACTTCAGTTTTGGAACAGCTCCAAATTTCACGTGAGGAGCAAAATTTATGTTAAAAAGAAAAGTTTCTTTTGAAATTCTTCACGCATTAACAACTCATATTATGCGCTACTTTATGGATACAAACACATCGTAAAATTTAACGATCTAAGTGCAAAAGGGAAACTGAAACTAAAAACTGTCTCAACAAGACCGGAAATTAAAATTAGGGATTTGTACGATGTTATACAACGAATATAAATATTTAAGTTTTGTGTTAATGTATCGGTTATTTCTTGTTACTTGATTCCTTGTAATTGAAATTTCTTTGAGAAAGTTAGAAGTTATTCTTAATGAAGCAAGCGGCGTCTGTTCATTTTTACTTCCTTTTACAAAAAAGGAAGTATTGTATTCGCGAAAAAATTTTCGCTCAAAAATCGGCCTTAATTTCCATTTTTCTCACCCCCGAATGAATGTTGAGGTTTTTTTCTTTCTTTCTTTCTTTTTTTTTTTTTCCCCGACCCGACCACACGTCGATATATGCCTAGGAACCTACAGACTCCCGAAATATCCATTTTGACGACCCCCGAGTTCATTACCACGAATTTTCTCGTGACGTCCGTATGTACGTATGTAGGTGCGTGTGTGCGTATGTGTGTATGTATCTCGCATAACTCAAAAACTGTTTGTCCTAGAAAGTTGAAATTTGGTACATAGACTCCTAGTGCGGCCTAGTTGTGTACCTTCTCTTATCGTTGCATTCGGATGTTCCTAAAGGGGTCTTTTGCCCCTTTTTTGGGGGGAAATTATTGTTAATTTCGATGTAAACTCAAGTGATGTTATAATTTGTCGGACACTTGGCGATATATCACCAGTCTTTCGGTCGCCAAATTTTGTCGCCAACTTGGCGACAAATTTGGAGATTTTTTTTTAACTTTAAATTTAATTTCAATTTGGCCACTGTTGGTGATATTTGGAGAGTAAACAATTGAATCGCATTAAAACTGCCAATAATGCGGAAATGACATTAAATCGGAGTAAAAGGAAGTCATGTGATGCACACATCAGCTCGTTTCGTAGCATTTTGATAGAGTTTACCTTCATTCAAGGTAACATTGGTCCAAAAGTTCTTTATTTTCAACCTCCCCACCCATATGGTGCATCTATTTGCATAAAACTCCGAAAGTATTATAGAGATTTCAAAAGTTCTAAAAACCATTCAAACTGAAGTGCAATGATCTTCCCTACAGAAATGAACCATGTGAGAAATGCTGTGAAAAAGAAGGGGGGGGGGGGAAATATTGTAGTAAAGTAGTGCATCTTTGAAAATAATAATACTATTACTACTACAACTAATATAATAATAATAATAATACTATTTCTACCACAACTAATATAATAATAATAATACTGTTGTACAATAGTATTATTTATTAATATTATTACACAGTAAATTAATGATCATAATCTCACTGATAATTATATTTTATGTATATTATTATTATTTAGTGATATTATTATCATTGATGAGTAGGGTGTGCCAAATAAGGTCAAGTTGACCGACTAGGCCATTCCCCCCCCCCCCCTTTTTTGAGCAATCACGATAGCTTATTGTTCTCACTTGACCATCTTTGATGTTTGGTTGCTTTTTCAACATGGACAAGGGCAGCAGCACCACCGCCCACCGGCCTCGGCAGCCGCACTGTCCCCCGGAATCTGCTTCTTCTGAGCGGTGACGTCCATGTCCTACATACACGCACGCTTACACACATACACACTCACACAAACACGCCTTTACACACATGCTCACACGCCTACGTGCATACACACAGGTCTATGCACACATACCAGCCTACACACACACGCGCGCACAACTGTACACACGTAACCGCCCAGGAGGAGGGGCAGGCTTGGGGGGACAGGAGCCGTTTCTAGAAACAATAAATACAATGAGTTGGGTCCTGTCTCAACTCGTGATTGCGAAAAACATAATTTGAATTCAAAGTGTCCGAATTCAAATTAATTAAACTTTTTTTACTTTTAAATAGGATAGCAAAAATTTCAGAGATCATGATTTTATCGTCATCTTAAAGTCTCATTAATGATAAAGAGTTATCAACACGCAGTTTGTTATCGAAGTGCAGAAAGAACTATTACAGAAGAGTCTTGTTGAAAATCCTATTCTTATTTTATAGAAAAAAATTTCTTTAAGGTTCACTCAGTAGTATTTAAAAAAAAAATTGGTAATAATTCTAGAGAGCCTGTGTCCCCGTAGACAGTCATTTTTTCCCGTGATTTGATAACCGAAGAAAAGTAAAATTGTAGCCCAATGAGGCTATGTTTGACCTTATTAAGACTCCGGTGTCCATATTAAGACACCGAAGGATCGGGTGGAGGTGAACATGATATTGTGCTGTATACGCTGCTACACTGCACATATGTGCACTGTGCACGAAACGGTGCTCAGGAGTGACAGAAAAAATAGAGAATTTATCAGTGTCTTGAATGTTACGATCGATCTTAATCCTTTCTATTAATGTGAGCAAAAATTTTCGATAAGATTTTTGAGTTTATCAAATGTGGTTTGCTATGTTTTCGCATTGATAGTGAAGAATTTGCTTTTTTTTTTCTTAGTTTAACAGTATTCTTTCGAGGTTTTTTTTTTTTTTTTTTTTCAGATTTGACCTGATTGAGGATCTATGTTCGTGTTCCTGATGAACTGCCGAGAAGCATAATTAAACTTAAATTTTTCACAAGAAATAATTGTTTTCTTACTTTTTTATTTTTTGAGTAAGTTATGAATTTTTAGCCAATGTTATGAAAATTTAGAGCCAGTTTCATTATAAACGAGAAAGACATTACGTCAAGAACCTTAGGGTGTTCTTATTTGGTGCACTTACCTTATAAATTTAGTCCTAAGTGAGCTTGCCACTTTGGGACCCTATCAGGAACTCTATGGAAAATGCAATGCAAAATAAACTATTTCTATAACAGTAGTATAGCTGTGATCCGACATAAATAATAATAAGAAGAAAATAATAATTGTAAATGTTTGAAAAACTCCCCATTTTTATTTCATTTTCATCATACTTTAAGTGTGACTTCCTGAGTCCTGAAATTCCGGAAAATGCTGAATCCGGCTTTTGAAGCGGTAGCCTAGGTATGCAGATAAAATAAATTCAAAAAAGTCAATTTACCTTTTTACTGTGTAATTCTGAGTTTTTTATTTTCTTTCTTGTATCTATTTTTGAACGCTTACATGTGAAATGTTATCCTTGTAATACAAAACTATTTGATGCAATATCTTCCGTCATTTCTAAGTTTTGAAAAAGTAACATAAATTTTCAGGTTTGACTAAACGACTCTTCTAACAAGCAATTCATATTTCATTTAGTTTTGAAATGTATCACACGAATTGCTATAACATTCTTCTTCTTCCGTCAATAATGTGTGATCTTTACTAATAATAAAGCTAAAAATCTCTCTATCTGTCAGGATTTCTGTGACGCGCATAGCGCCTAGACCGTTCGGCCGATTTTCATGAAATTTGGCACAAAGTTAGTTTGTAGCATGGGGGTGTGCACCTCGAAGCGATTTTTCGAAAATTCGATGTGGTTCTTTTTCTATTCCAATTTTAAGAACAAAATTATCATAAGATGGACGAGTAAATTACGAAATTATCATAACGTGGGACCGTAACATGGGCACAAGCCAATTGGCGAGGTACGAAATTATCATAACGTGGAACCGTAACATGGGTACAAGCCAATTGGCGAGAAAATTCACCACACATCATTTGTAAATATACAGGCGAACCAAAAGACCTTTTAACTTTTCTATTACGGGCAAAGGGCCTTGCTGGTACCACTAGTTGCCAATATAATAGTATTTTCTTTCAACCAATTAAATAAAACTTTTGTAAAGTTTTGAATTAAAAAAAGCATGAACAATCGTTTTATTTTTAGGAGAATATCATTTTTATCTGTACAACATCAAGACAAATAACTCGCTCCCTCCCTACAAAATCCTTCTCGTCTCAGCAACTTAACTTCCGAAACCCCCCGAAGTCATCATTTTATCCGAGTAAATCCCGAAGAAGATCTAAAATGACCGAACATTGCCGATCATAGGAAATACGCGGGAAATCCTTTCGCAGGGGAGCGTCCGGTGGGGCTATATTCCACTGTTGTGGACGGTGATGTAATGTGGCAAAGGATGTTTCATAAATAAAAAGTGACTTTCTACTAAATTCTCGAAATCAAAAAGTACACCTGAAGTTTTTCTAAATTTTAAAGCAAAAGCGTGTTGGTTTACACTTAAACAATAGTACTTTGTTGTCAACAAAACTAAAAGTTAAGTTAGTACCCTGTTGACAAAAAAAAAAAAGACTCGAATTTTGACATCTTGAATTCAAATTATGTTTTTCGCAATCACGTGTTTTTTTGCGTGTGTACAGGCATGTGTGTGTGGGTATGTGGGTATGTAGGCTTGTGTGTTTGTGTCTGTGTGCAGGCAAGTGTGTGTGTATGTGGGTATGTATGTAAGTAAGCGTGTGTGTTTGTGTCTGTGTGCAGGCGGTTTGTGTTACTGTATGTGGGTATGTGTGTGTGTGGGTATGTGTGTGTGTGGGTATGTGTATGTGCGTGTGTGCGTGTATATGTGTGTGTGTAGGCATGTGTTTATGTCTGTGTGCAGGCATGAGTGTGTGGGTATATTTATGTATGCGTGTAGGATATGGACACAATCTGGAGAAGGTTTTCGAAAGAGGAGCAGCATCGTGAGGCCGGTCGACGGTGGTGCTGCAGAAGGAGGCGGGGGGGGGGGGGCGGAAATAAAATCATAGGACACCAAAAACAGTCAAGTGAGAACAATAAGCAATCGTGATTGCTCAAAAAAAAAAGTTTATTTCATGGAGAACGCAATACTATCTTGCTGTAGACAAACTAAAAATTACAATTAATTCCTAAGAGATAGTTATAAATTGCTATCTTTCGCGCAAACGCAGTAAAAATTCAGTTGCTTTAAACATTCATATTTCATCAAATTTTCAATATTATGACTTCAAATCTTATTATTATGTTTCTCTTGTATGCTGCCAAATATTTTGAAAGTTTAATAACGTTTGACGGAAAACTCTGCGTGTTATGAGCCGAAAACTTTCGAATAAAATTTGTGCTTTTGAACGAAATGCTTATATCTCCGTGGGTACAACAGATACTTTCACACAAAAAAAAAAAATAAATAAATAAAATAAATAAATTCTACATAGTTCGTTAACTTATTCCTAAAACTTATAGCTTATTCTCGGCTATTTACAATGAAGGATGATCAAAGACTTTTTTTTTTTTTTCTCAATTTGTTGCTGGTCCCCTAAATGAATAGTGGACTTAATTTTTATTGGAAAATACAGAGCAATTGGTCTCTTTTTCGTGGTGGTCGTCCAGAAATCCGTAAAAATGTGAATTTTGGAGAGTGTCCCAATACTTGGTCATAGTCTCAAAGGTTGAGAACCTATGATTTTTAGTTTTTTTTTCTGATAACAGTGGAGTTTTTTGTGATATCGAGCATTTGAGAAATTGATAAAATGGAAATTAATGCTAGTTCTTTACTTTATTTTCTCTTTCTGATATTTTTGCTACCTGCAGTTTTTTTTCCCATTGTTTTCTGCTCGATATTTTCGTGGAATCTGTTTTTCTCGTAAGTATGAACGTAAAAGCCCTTGTTTTCATAAACTAAGGATCAGTAACATGCAACTATCGACTAAGGATAACAAGTGTAAAATCTCGCGAGACATGAGACTAGCTGTTTGGCGACAGTGTAATGGAAAAAATTCGACAGAGAACGTAAGGAAAAAAAAGGAAGGAAGAATAGAATTTCAGAAGAAACGAGTAACACGAAGGTTCACAGAAAAGGAAGACTTACTGTCAAGGGACAGAAAAAAATGATGTAACGAATAAAAAGAACAAAAGGCAAAGAGAAAGTGGGGTGGGCCAGAAGAAAAGCACAAAGGAGGGGGGGAGGAAGTTCGCAGAATTGGCGAGAGTAGGGGCACTGGGTTTGTCTGGGCAAAGACAACGAAGCCAATTTTCTCCTCATCCCTGGAACATCCAATTATATACGGGCATCTCTCGCTTCCCACGTGACCCTCTATTATTCTCCACCCCCCGATTCACGGCGGGGGTGGCTGCGCTAACCCCCTCCCGCCTCCTCCGCATCTTTTTGTCACAGGAAAGGTCATAACGAGTCGTCGAGCTACCTAGCGCGGGCGCGCGTAGAGATCGTCTGGGTTGAGCCCCCCCCCCCCCTTCCCCGCGGCACGACACGCGTCGGACGGACGCTTTTTGCCGACTCCGAATTAACTCCCTCGCCAAACCCCTATACCGACAGACCCCCTGGTGTTAGGAATTGTAGTAATTATGATCTTCCGTGTCTTCTTTTTTTCGAACGAAACCAGCGCCAGCAGAGCCTTTGATATGCTGGCTCCCGACGTGAGTTCTGGAAGTCAAACTTCGCCCGTTCCCACGAGTTATTGGTATCCCAAGGTTTGATTTGAAACATGAATGCGTCAATTGATGTCCCAATTCAACGATCTGTATGGACTTGACAAGGACTAAAGGGCTGATTCCGCGGTTTTTTGAATGCTACTGCATCTATATTTTTTTATTTTATAGGTATGCATCGATTAATCGATAATACCGATTAATCGGCCACTTTGTCGATCATTTGTAATTGGCCAAATTTTGCCGATTAATCGGCGGAAAAAAATTTTCAAAATAATTTTCTTTCAGCATACCTGCAACAAGAAACTAAGATGAATACATTTATGAACAAGAAATAAATTAATTCGTTGCAAACATTATTTTAATAACTGTAGTACGAAAGTGTACAGAGTAAAAACAAATAGTTTATAAAGTGCGCAAAACAGAATGAAATATTTAAAAAAAATTCTCCCAGCTAAAATTTACATGTCAATACAAATAATATTTAAATTACAGGACATCTAAATTGAAGTGTTAAAATTATTTGTAAGTTATTTGTAAGTTGTTGTTTGAGTGTTGTTGTCTAAAGCAAGAAAAAAAGTAAAGAAGGAATTGGTATAATTAAAAACAATCATTACGATCATTAATCGGTCAGAGACGATTAACTGAACGATTATCACTCATATAACTCGCACTTGTATAACACGGTTTCCATATCAGGGTGGCGACAGGAACAGGAAAAAAAAGTTCCCTGACTTTTCCCTGATTTAGTTCACCAAATTTCCCTGATTTACGATACCAATGATAATGGTTTCCTTTCTTTGCCCTACTGAAAGGCATTGCATATTAAATAAAATGCAGCGTTTAAAACGGTTTAAGCTGTTAATTAAAATAATTTTTTGAAAAGATGCTCCTTTTTTTTGGTAAAAATAGTTATTAAATTATCGACCGAGAAATATTATAGGAAATCTAAAACAAATACTTCACTTCCAGGAACCAGTTAACATAAGAATTCTAAGAGAACTTATTAAAACCACTCTTAAAGACATATCTAATCATGATAAAACTAAAAAATTTAAATGGAAATAATCTTGTACTGAACTTTCAAGTAGTATAATTGTTACAGCAAGAGTAGCAAATGATAGTTAAAGTATAGAAGTAATGTAGTTTTACTAACGTAAAAAATACTGCACCGTGTGCAGGTAAACGGCAGTATCTGCAGAAATTAGTTTTCGAGATATTTGATAATCTGAAGTAACAGGGAATAATAACATGGCAAAAAAAAAAGTCAAAATTAATTTTAGCACTTAAATTAAAAATGCCAAGTGATAACTTTAAAGATTTTTTCAGCATTAATTTAAAAAATAAAAATCCTTTCTTGAAATCGTGATATATTAGTATGCTAATTACTTCAAGACAATAATAAGTAAAAGCAAGGGAGCAAAGTCATTAATGACGGCTTTCTCTTTGCCTGTTGGGTTGTTTATTTTACATAGCATGGAATGCGTGAAGGAAAATTCAAGCTAAGTAAAATAAACAACTTTACAGACACAGAATCAATCTTAAAAAGCTCATCCTTAGATTTGATACTTTGACCTTGAGGAAAAAAGATGCACAAATATTCAGCACTGTATAATCGTACCTCATTAATTTTACTTTCTTAAAACAAATAATTGGCGAAAAATTCTTAGGGAACCAAAGTACTTCATTTTGCAAGGGAATTTTTTTTTTTTTTCATTTGATCAATTTTCCCTGATTTTTTGTTATTTTTTCAAAATTCCCTGATATTTCCCTGATTTTTCCCTGAGTGATAAAGTTCCCTGACTTTTCCCTGATCTCCCTGATTTCCCTGATCTGTCGCCACCCTGCATATTGCACGTTACGGAATTTGCGACTGTTTTAACACGGATTCGAACATGATACAAAACTTGAATTTAATACTACACGGTTTTGATATAAAACGAATTTTAAGATTGAATTTTATTATTGATCAACACACTGCTAACAAAGTTACTTATAAAAAAAGTATCGTATAACACGGTTTCGATACTACAGGGTACGAATTAAGCGTGTAATACGAGGAACCAGTGGCGCGCACAGAAATTTTTCAAGGGTAGGGTCCAAAGTCCCATTCTTGTCCTCAATATGCGGTCAAACATACTCTTTTGATTTTATTGATTGTCAGGTTCAAAAAACAGGAAAAATAAATTACGTTATTTTGACACCATCCACCTACAAACTACGATCGTCATTTCGTTTGTTTCTTTGTTAAATTTAAGGTTATAACCTCTACATAGTATAAAATGAAGTCTTCAAAAAGCGTCTGTGTGTTTGAACTCGCAAAATTTGAAAACTACCCGGCCGATTTTGCTGAAATTTTCACATTTTGTTCCTTTAAATCCTGAGAAGGTTTGCAGACCAGTTCGAAAACAATTCGATGAATAGTTCTTTTTTTATTCCACTTTAGGCCCAATTTTCACATAAACTCCCGAATATGAGGGGTGAAAAATTACTCGCAAATAGTAATATTATATATCGTTGGAAAGGGAAGTTCTACGCAATTTATTCCAATGCTCTAACTTAATAGCGGCGGGAGTTTTTTACGTTTTTAGCTCGAATTTTTTTAGGCTTAGCTGAAATTTAGGCACTACTTTCTTCAATAAATCCTAGCTGAAATTTAGGCACTACTTTCTTCAATAAATCCATCAATAAAATGTGAAGGAATTGTCCCACAGTTTTCTTTTTGACAGCATTGGAAAGAGCTGCTTTTTTTACTCCAGATCTAACTCGACCTAAGGTCGAAAGTTTTACTCTCTATCTCCATTAGAAAAAGTTACAAGCGAATTAAATGAAGTTCAAAAATCTGTTCTCTATTCAAGTTTTTAACCATTTGATTTTGCGTTTCCACGGTAACGCTTTTTGAATCCATTGTTTATTTCCATCTTTCTCATTTTCAATTCGTAAACTTATATTTTATTTTGTGTTTCCATGGTTACGCCTTTTAAATCCATTTTTCTCGTTTTATTTTAATTTCTTAAAAGTATTTTAATATCTGTCATCATTGTTTGGCGAGAAAATTTTGCATGATATATTTTTTTCTTTCATTTTTCATTTAATCTTGGCTATTGAAGATACTTCACTTGACGCAATGGTTTCTTTCAAGGTAGACCGGGCAAAGCCGGGCAACGCAGCTAGTTTCTTATAATTCAAAAATGAAGAGACTAAAGCAAATTCATCACTATAAGAAGTATCAAATCATTGAAGAAGAAAAATCTCCTCTCAATTCCGAATTACAAAAATAAAAACATGACGCTTAGTCTTTTCATTTAAAGTCACCAGTCTGCTTCTATTGACTTACAGATAGGCATAGAGTAAAATCTTGATCTTTCTTCTTCTTCTTCTTCTTTTTTTTTTTTTTTGTAATTCCTTTTTAACTTCCTCAGATGTGATGGTGACGTTTCTTGAATTCAATAGTACCAGACCATTTAAATGTCCATTATGGTAATCTCATAAGAACTTTTCAGCAATAGAAATCAAAATTGTACTTCCAAACTACAGTGGATCATAATTAATCGGAATAAAAAATTAAGACCATCCATTGTGTGTGCCACTGCGAGGGACACCTGTTTACCATTACGAGACAATTCAGAAAACTACAACAAATTTTTCACGACCTACAAGCTGAAAGAGCATAAAATAAATTCTAGTAGCCGTTGTATCACAGGAGTCTGACTACTATGAACGCGAATAAGCACTACAAATGCTCTCATGGAGCACAAATAATATTCTTTGCCCCAACAAGTGAGAACCACGAAGCTGGCCAAATAAAATATAATAATATACTTTTTAAAAAAGGGATATCAATATATCCAGCATATATCTTTCCCATATGTAGAGGACTCAAATTTTCCCATAACTCATCGAAGGGGAAAAAAATCAGCAAGGCAGAGACTTCCCGCTGAGACGGGGCATATGGAAGCTTCGGTGGTCGGGTCTAATAGCGCGACCCCTGGCCAACCCCCCACTCCAGGTCGAGAGGAAGCCCGCATCCGTGGCACGTGATCCAGGATGGGGGAAGAGGACTTCCCGACAAGCTGTTGTGTCCTGGGTCCATTGTGTCATTCGGTGGCTTTAAAATAACAGAGGATGGATTCGTGTGGGCTCAAAGTGGAGTTTTGCCGCGCTCGATGGCTCGTTTCGATTGTGGGGGAGGGGGGGCTGAAGAGCCGATTTCGGCCGCGTAATTGGGGATGGGAAGTTGCGGATGATGATGGTAATGAGAAAGTGGCAACGTGTTGAAAATCTCCTGTTGTTGGGTTCTCGGACAAATGGTGATGTCGGGGTTGGGATAATGTGATCTCAATTATTCAGCCACCGCAAGGAAGATCCTTTCTTTAAGAGCTCAAGTTTACCAAAATGGCTTTTGAGGTGTGACCAAGAAGCCAAGTAAAGATAAGCCATTTTGGAAATGGTATCAGAGGGAAGAAACTGTTATGGTGATACCTTTAAATTACGAGTTTTTTTTGCATGAACTAATCCAGAAATTCCGGGATTTGTTAACTGATGAATCCAAAAACGCTGGGCTGAGAATTTCCAAGTCACATACTGCGATAGTTATTGGTCTTGTACAGTGTGAAAACTCCTTCTGTCTCTCTTCAAACAGAAATAAACCCGTCCAAAGTTAGGCGCTTTTCTGTCAGAACCATAAATCATAAACTGAACATTTTTGCACACAAGACACAGAAATAACCCTTCAATCGCAAGACCGGATACAGCTTCTAGCTTTGTATAAGGTAATTACCATGGGCGCCCATGTGCAAAGTTGCAAGGGGGGGGGCTCAAATATTTTCCCCATGGTTTAGCTGGATATTTTCCCCGTGGAAACCGATTTCAGGACAGATTAGAGTCATTAAAATTTGACATTTTTAATAACTTATTCATTAATGGCTGGAGAAGAAACGTTTTTGCATTTACTAAAAGCAAGGAAGTTCTAATTTCAAAGGGGGGAGGGCTCGAGCCCTCCTTGCCCCCCATATGGGCGCCTTTGGTAATTACTAAAATATGATCACACAAATCTGAAGGGATGGTCACAACTATAATATCCGCACCCAAAACTAGAATCCGAGGACTCTCTCCCGGTAGATTCTCGAAATTATGTAGTTTTAGGCTATTTTTGATCTCTTAAAGGAAGTGGAGCGTGACCGCAATAACCCACCCCTGAACTCGTGCATGTTCCAATGACAACGTGAACGAGGTTTTATGTAATCGCTTTAAAAAGTAGTGTGCAAAGAGAAGTAACAGCTTTTCTTTAACGCTACCATACTTTCGCTCAGGTAACATGAACTCCGATGGACGGAAGATTAAACGACAGTAATTGGGGTCGTTTCCAAAATTTTAAAAGTATTTTTTTCTGAAAGAGCATGCTTAAAAACATAGGATCTGATTATTTTTTTGATGAATTTGTTTACGTTTAACATTTTTAAAAAAATTCTTAAATCGGAGCGCTTTCATTGTTTACGGCTTCTGCCGGTGACATCACAAATGATGAAATGCCATTCAGTGTTGCCATTTACAGTGCAAAATATTTAATTCGCATCTTTACTCACGTGTATTGGCAACGATATGGTTGACGGCAAGGGTAGAGTGCAGTTTTAATTCGCTTCTTGATTATCATAACATGGAAACACGATAGAAAGATGCGCCAAAGAGCATCATTTCTGACGTCATCAAGACCACGCCTTGTTTGAAAAATCGGACATTTTTAAAATTAATTAAAAAAACATTTTTGGGAAAATGAAAGTATTTTCTGGATACATGTTATTTTTTTTTTGCTCATTCTATCCATTTCAATAATTAAAAGTAGTACGTTTGACTGAAGAAAACCACCCCATTGCTGAAATAAGGGCGAGAAGAACCGGTTTGTTTCGCCAATAACACACTGTGATCGTTATTAGCCTTGTGCCACAGTCCAACTCCTTCTCCCCTGGAAGAAGCGAATTCCCTCAAGATCAGGCGTCTTGTTATCAGAACATAAAACAAGCAAGGGGACTGACCTTTGGGGAAGACTTCCCTCATGCGGAGGTAGGAGGTGGTGAGTCGTATGATGGACGCCTTGTCCAGCTGGCTCGTGATGGCCGCCGGCAGGGGCAGCAGCTTGGCCAGCTCCAGGAACTCGGCGTTCTCCTTTTCGCGCCGGGAACGGGCCGCGTTCTTCGATTTCTCCTTCATCCTCTCCCTGCAAACACAGGAATTCATTTCAAACAAGAAACCATTTCGCGAAATTAATACAAACCAAGTCCGTCATTTTTGAGGATTTTTAAAAATTTTAATGCGAGGGTCGATCTCCCGCGATACAGAAGTTAGGGCACCGTCGACGATAATGCACAGAAAAAGATGGTGATTATGTATAATAATAAACGCTTTTTCTTTCCAACGTAGTAATTTCAATGAAAATAGACAGTACTGTGTATTTGTAAAATTGATGGGAACCTTACTTTTAGATCGACCCTCGTAATTAGGGTAACGTCACCAGTAACAGACATGCTGAAGACATCGCTCCCAGGTTAACTCAATTTTCTGAGCCTTTTAATATGAAGGGTGTCCCAAAATTAACGCAAGATTTGAATTTGCCGCCATTTTTGCAATAAATGGTTGGCAACCCTGAAAAAAGAACAATTTGACAGCTGAGAGTTTAGGGTAATCAAAAATGGAGCGTTATACGATACAATAACGCGCTTTCATTATTGAACAATTGTTTCAAAAATAATGAAAGTTGAGGCTGGTCAAGCAGTTACTGTTATTGGCGCTCGGTATCGCAACACGGTAATGCACGGGTGGTTGTGGGCTTGTTGACATAGACCTTTGAATTCAAATAACCCCATAAGAAGAAATTTAAAAATGTTAAATCACACGATCTAGGGTGCCAATTCTGATCACCGAAATGAGAGAGTACGCGACTAGGAAATGCCTTATGCAGTAATTGAAATGTTTCACTCTCTCTAGCTGTATGGTACAATAACACCCCATTTTTACTAACCCTAAACTCTCAACTGTCAAATTGTTCTTTTTTCATGGCTGCCAACAATTTATGGAAAAAAATGGTGGCAAATTCAAATCTTGCGTTAATTTTGGGACACCCTTTATTAAGAATTTTAAAACTATTTTATTCTCATGTAACTACATCTGATCTAACGTTCGGCTGCTTCTGGATCCTCTGAATAAGTTCATTCTATTTTGATTGACCCCAGTGTAAAAAAATATAAATCAGGCAGTCGTATGTAGTCTTCCAGTGAGCATTCATTCTATGTTTGTCCAAAAAAAAAAGGGGGTGAAGATTATGTAAATCGGAAAAAAAAAAAAAACTAGAAATTTTTCTCCAGAAATATTCGGAAATAGTGTAATAAAAATGCAATTTTAAGTAATTTTTGATGACATTAGGGGGAATCAGGGGCTCACCCAACAAAATTTTCCGAAGTTAGAGGCCTAAAAACAGTTTTAGGCTCTCTTTGTAAAAGTATTGCAGTGTTTAAAATCTTCAAAAATTCGGTTTTATCCAGGGTAAGTTCTGAACTCATAGGTGGGGGGAGGGGTGCTATAGCCCCGTTAACCTGAGAACGAAGTAAAATATAATACTGTGTTAATTTGAAACTAATAGCTTCAGATTAAAAAACCTTGATAGCATTAGGACGAAGCTATTTGCTCCAAGCTTTCCCATGCTATTGCAAATCAGATTGAAATCTGTTGTAAGTTTTTACCGAATGGGAGAAGGAGCTACAGTTCCTTTATCCCCCCTCCCCCCATTAATACGCCACAGTGTATATATTTATTTAAATATAATCCATACTTAAATTCGCAAAAGTATTGAATATTTGAAATCTTTGAAATTTCGGTTTTGTTTAGAGTTATTTCTGACCTCATGGAGGGAGGGGGCCTGGGAACTAAGTTAAATATATATGGCTGGTTTAACTTAAAAGCAATAACGTCTGATTAAAAAAAAAAATTGCTAAACTAAACTACACTGTAAAAAAATTCCGAAACGTTACTGAGTATTTCCGTGTAACGTTTCAGATTTCAATGGTTTTCATCCATTTCCTGGAATAACAAGTATCATTGTCAAAACGTTTCCTGAACTGCTACAAGTTGCACAAATGCCGACTTCTTTCTGTTGTAAAAAATATTTTTAGCTCCCAGTTTAACAACTAAGTGAAAGTATTTATAAGGTGTATCGACTTCAATTGCAGCCTGCCTTGTCTAGTGGTCAGAGAAGTCTGACTGTAACAGGAAGGTCCGGGTTCGAATCCCGGCTCGGGCATGGACATACTTTCTCTCTTTCTCATTCTTTGTGCGAATGTGTTGTTATGCTGTGAATGGTTGCCTACCCTATAAACGGGTCCTTATGGCATGCGTATACTATAGAAGTCGTACTTCACACCAAATTATGGAAAAGTGAAGCAGCGCACCCCAAATTGCCAGCAAACTGGCACACAACAACATCGACATTAATTCAATTACGGCTCGTCCTGACTGATTAAGCTCCCCGAGGAAGCGAATAAGTCTTTGGACTACATAGCTTTGCAAGAATTGCAATCAAGTGAGATGCTTGATACTTAAAATACACCACCAGCTCAGTTATTCCAGCCGAGGACTGCAGTTTCGTGCTTTTTTAGCACTCATCAGCCCGGAATAGGAACCACATGAGCTGGTGGCGAAAATCCTCTTAAGGGAGCCAAGAGAGCCAAACAATCTGGTAGCTAATGTAGAATTAGCACACCAGATGAGTGACCGCAGCAATGGTGCGGTTCAACTCAAAGATTGATGGCAAGGCATGGTATTTTGTGGTAAGTTACCAAACATCCAGTTAAGGCGACTCCATCTGAATGAGGGGAAAAATAAAAATTTTATGCGCGTATTCCGCTCATTTGAATGAGACTCTGCTTAATTTAGAGTCAGGGCCGGATTTAGGGGAGGGCAGGCGGGGCTACTGCCCCGGGGCCTCCACAACAAAGGGGCCCCCACAATAAAATTTTTACAAAATATCCTAACTTTCACGGATCGAAAATATCGGATATATACATATATATCAAAGTATTCGGATATATATCAAAGTATCGGAAATTTTCGAAAATATGATGATCTTTTCGAACCCTGATTAGGGGCCTTCACTCCTTCGTTGCCCCGGGGCCTCCACACGTTTAGAGTCTAACATACATCTGCAAAATCTGACATCCCTGAAAACTAATAGATGCTTAAATTTCCGCGTGTAAACCGGATGTTTGCCTTTCCATACAATCCGTGGTTAGACAGTACTTGCAATTCTGGCTAAGCTTTGGCCATGATTGTAATACAGCTTATGGATCTGTTGTATCATCCCTGCCTAAGATTACTCTGAAGTTCTAGAGACACTTACTAGCTTTAAGCGGAAGATATCTGGATTTTTCACGATAATTTCAAGAAGGTTACTAAATTTTAGCGGAAAACATTCCTGGCTTTTGCGAGATATGTTATTGGCTGAAATTGGGTACATCAGTAGCCTATTATTTTTCAGGAACGCCTCTAAATCGTTTTTACAGTGTATTTCCTCCAAGCCTTTCCATTCAATTGCAGATCAAATTTAATCTGTTTTAAGTTTTAACCAAATGGAACAATAAGAGGGGCTACAGTCTCCTAGCCCCCCCCCCCCCAACTTCTATTAATATGCCTCTATATATATAGTAGTTATATTTAAATATAATGCATATTTAAGTTTCTAAATGTATTGCGGTATTAAAAGTCTTAATTTTATCTAGTGCAAGTTCGGACCTCAAGGGGTTCGATTTTATCTACTGCAAGTTCAGACCTCAAGGGGGGGGGGAGGCTATAGTCCTCTTAGCCCATCCCTTGGATCCGCCACTGACTACAACTACAACTACTTTAGTTTTAAATGTAGCGACTACAAACTACTTTTCAAATGTAGTCGCCACTTCGCTACTAAAAATAAACAAAAAGCATACACACACACACCGTTTGAAGATTGAACGAAAGGTTGCTCAAAATAATAAATTAGCTCATTTGAACATGGAATATTACTTAGAATTATAATTTCTTTCTTACTTTTCTTTTTAAAATTATTTTTAGGAATATTCGCTCTAAGAAAGGATTAAAAAGTTGAAAGATTCAAATTTTTACAATTCCACTAATTGAAAAATGTGAATAGAAGCAGCCATAATTTTATTTAAATTTTGCATTGGCATACATATACATAAAATTGATTTGATGAGGAAAACATCTTTTAAACAGAGGAGAAAAACTTTAATTTTCCATACTGGAATTAATTGTATGAGAGCTTATATTTTGTAGGATGTAATTAATTAGTTTTAAACTTCACAAGCTAGGAGTCTGGATCTGTACAAAATTCCCTTTCCTACGCTACTGATAAAATGTTTTTTTTTTCTTTTTCTTTTTAACTTAATTTAAAGCAGTTTCCTGAAATCGTTATAAACTGCTATTTTTTGTATCGAACTACTCGTTACTCTACCTTTTTTTTAATTTTTAAGTAGTGCGTTATCCTACAAAATAATAAAAAATGTAGCTACTGCAATAGCGTCGCTACTTGTAGTGCGCTACTTCCGACCACTGTGTAAAACCGTTAAATGTAACGAAGTCATTGCGACGTCACAACCGTTTACAGAGAAAACTTGACGTCGTCTAAAGGTAGTCGAAGTAAATCCAGTCACCGCTGTGACTGGATTTCCGATTCCGATTCTGAGTCACAAGTGACTACAACTGTATTTATGTCGAGGACTGCATACTAAGTGCCTTGCCTCCATTATTTTTTATACCGATAGATGGCAGCACCATCACCGGATCGAACAGTTAATGAGAATTTAGAACTAGTCCAGGAGCTAATAGCTACCTGGTGCTAGCACCCCCAGAGGTATCGTTTCACTTGGAGGACATTGAGACCACGAGCATATTTAACGTCGCCCAGTCCCCTTTAATGACGACGGTGGATTTTCGACCATCGAGGTTCGAACTCAGGACCCTCCGGCCCCGAATCCGACACTCTACCGATCGGGCTACCACGGCCCTGACTGGATTTACTTCGTAACTTTTACGGTTTGATAAAGCGAACCCAGTTGCCAGTTTTTTTTATGATTCAATTGTCAAAAATATGTCAGTCAAACGCAAATTTTACCAGCAGAACCAAAATTGACTTGCTTACTAAAGAAACAGGGTTGCCCCTTCCTATCCTGGCTGCTTTTTTTGCCGTGATTTCGACATTCTGTCTGTGCAGTATCCTGGAAGAAGAAAAAAAAAATGAATGAATATTTGAAAAGAACAACTTTTATAGAATATTGCATCATTTAGTAGGAAAAGCAAGATGAAAAAAAAAATTAATTTGAATTTTGACATCTTGAATTCAAATTATGTTTTTCACAATCACGAGGGTGTGTATGTAGGCGTGTGTGTTTGTGTGTGGGGGTATGTGTTTGTGTGTACGGGTTATGTGTATGTAGGCATATGTGTTTGTGTCTGTGTGCAGGCATGAATGTGTGGGTGTCTGCATGTATGTGTGTATGTGTGGGTGTCTGTATGTATGCGTGTGTGTATGTGTTTGTATGTGTGTATGTGTGTGTAGGTGTATGTGTGTGTATGTCTTTGTGTGTGTAGTTGTGTATGTATGTGCGTGTTTGTATGTGTGTATGTGTGTAGGTGTATGTGTGTGTATGTCTTTGTGTGTGTAGTTGTGTATGTATGTGCGTGTTTGTATGTGTGTATGTGTGTGTAGGTGTATGTGTGTGTATGTGTTTGTGTGTGTGTGTGTGTGTAGTTGTGTATGTATGTGCGTGTGTGTAGCATATGGACGCAGCCTGGAGACGGTTTTCGCTAGAGGTGCAGCATCGTGAGGAGCCGGTCGACGGTGATGGTGCGGAGGGTGGCGGTGGGAAAAATCAAAGGAACGTCAAAAACAGTCAAATGAGAACAATAAGCAATCGTGATTGCTCAAAAGAAAGAAAACCTGTTTCATCACTTTGTCAGGAGTAATTACGTTAGGAACTTTAGAAAAAACTTTTAAACTTTTTTTCATAAAGAAATTTTTAAAGTAAATTCTGGAAAACAAATCGCTGTGCCAAAGTTACAGCCCGAGGAGGGTAATCTTCACCCCCGGGGGACCCTTCCTTTTAACAATTATTGCCAATAATAATGTGTTAGTTTATATGCATGTAAGAGCGTTCATGGCCACCCCCCGCCCCCTTCTCTCCCAGAGAGGTAAACGCTCGGGTAATTAAAAAATTGATAAATATTGTAACTCGAAATGTCATGCTATTTGAAGGATAGAAAGAACGTAAGTAATAAAACGTTCGACTACTAAACAATAATTGAGCAGTAAAACACTCAGGTAATTGAGTATTGAAAAATATGACATATTACAGATTAAGGACTATGAATCAATTGATGATTAATTAATGAAATTTGATGAAAGACGATTAGTTAATCAGTAAAAACTGGTAATTAATCAAATAAACATTATGCTATTTAAATAATGAGAAATCTTGTAATTTGCAATGAAACACTAATAACTTTTGCGTGGCAAAAAAAAAAAAAAACCCTCAGAATGCTTCCGACACCAAAAAAAAGAAAGAAAGAAAAGAAAGTACAACTTCAAAAAATGTCAATCATGCTACATAACTATTTCAATAACGTTTGTGATTTTTATTCCTGGAAATTTTTAGACCCTGAAGAACAAAAATCTGTCCAACAATACTAACTACTCATTTTTACGAGTTATCTGCAGTTCGACCACGCACAATTACTTTCACTGATGCAAATGCTATTAAATGCTTTTTCTCCAAATCTTGCGGTTGTGGCTTACACGAAATGCTGAGACCATTTACAGCGCGTACAATGGTAGTTTTTTCGATAATAAATCTTCTTCCTACACTGTAAAAAAAATTCGGAAACGTTTCTGAGTATATCGTGCAGCTGCGGTTCATGAAATTTTCGAAAACGTTTCTGAGTATTTCGGAATTCTCTTTCTGTAATGTCCGGAAACGTGTCTGAGTATTTCGGAATCCTCTTTCTGTAATGTCCAGAAACGTGTCTGAGTATTTCGGAATCCTCTTTCCGTAATTTTCAGAAACGTTTCTGAGTATTTCGGAATCCTCTTTCCGTAATTTCCAGAAATGTTTCTGAGTATTCTGTGCAGCTGTGGTTCATGAAAGTTTCGAAAACGTTTCCGAGTATTTCGGAATTCTCCAAACAATTTTCAAAAACGTTTCCGAGAATTTCGGAATCCTTTTTCCGTGATTTTTTCTAAAATATAATTCTTTATTATAGTATTGCATACCATATCAGTTTCAATTCTTTCATATCTAAGAGCAATAATACAAGCAATTTTAGAATTATTCGTGGATTTTTTTTTTTTTTGGAATTTCTAATGACAAATAGCATGGTTAACAGCATAACATATGCACAGTTATAAATTTTTGAAAAATTATGAAATAATCTAGTAGTTTCATTCCTAATCACAAAATCGTCGGGGAATTGGAGTGGGGGTACCTTCTGAAAAGTGGGGATTGTTTGTTAAACAATCTTAAACTTCAGTTTTTCTCTCAATATTTTCAAGACAAAACTATCAACATATTGTATTTTTAATGCAGAACTTAAAAACATATCTTGTATCAAACTTGATAGCTTTTATCTTCGGATAAAATTTGACAGGACTTACCTACCCTTCGCGTTCCGGAATTCGTTCACCTCAAGTCAATTTCTCTGACGAACAAAGTGTACCGAAAAGTACCAACAGAGAAATTGATGAATTTAAATATGACACCAAGTCCCCCTGCTGGAACCATTCGGGTTGATTCTTCTGTTCTTGCCCTTTTCCAGTTCATCACAAATATAAATACTTATTCAAAATAGGTTACTGATTTTATTTTTACAGTGTGCGCAAAATGCATTATATATTTTATTTATTAAAACATTGAACTCTATTACATGATTATTCCATTTCATATATACGAGAATAACCCCTCCCCCACCATAAAAGTGATGGTGCACCCATAAAATGCTATGAAGCGCCCACCCCCCCTTGAAAAAGCAACATCATATACATTATAAATCAAAGTATCACATACATTATAAATCAAAGTATCATATAAATTATAAGTCAAATACTTTAATATGGTGTAAAAATACAAAATTATTTTATTAAGTCTTTTTTTTTCTTTTTTTTTTTTTTTTTTGCTTTTGGTAAAATTGAGGCTCGTAAAACGAAAAAAATGAAGACACTTTTAAATACATATATGTATCTATTTGTTAAATAAATTAATACACATTTAACTAATTTAAAGCGTTTCGCTAATGCAAATATTTAAAGAGATATCGTCATTTAGATAATACTGAAGCACTATGTTCCTAATTACAAGAGATAGTTTTTTTTTTTTTTTACTTCATACAATCTAGCTACACTGTTTACAAGAGAATGAAAACATGCAACCTTAAAGACGAACTATCAAACCTGACAATTTGCATATTATAACATTTAATTCATAATGCTTGATACATAGCCAAATATTAACTGAGATTGACACATAAAAACAAAGTACACAATAACACATATTTAATTTTTTTTATAATCTTCAATTCATAAATTTTACAGAATAAAACTAGACACACTTGCACTTTAAATATGTGTTCTATGTAATGTAAAATATTTTCAAACTGCAATAGTTCACAACGAAAAAATAACACTGAAGAAAATAGGTTTTTTTTAACGAGATTTATATGAACTAAATCTCTTTAAAGTAATAGAGTTGCAAAGCGACTTACCTATTCGTCGGTGGTGGTCTTTTGCAGGCTTTGGTCACCAAAAAGGTGATTTTTATGACAGAATAAAATTCTGCCAACAAAAATTACCCATTTGGTAGAAAGAAGAAAAGTATCCAAGAAAAAAGTAAATTACCTACACAAGTTATGCGACGCAATGAATTTACATGGCGTCCTCTCGGTAGTTATTTGGTTTTCAATTTCAGTTTGTATTCCTTCCGCGAGCATGCGTCGAGAATTTGCACTTCGTACTTAAAAATAAGTGACATAGCTTCAAATTCAATCTTATGACGATATATATGCAAGAAAATATAAGACTTTAGAATTATCTTCAGTGAATTCATGCGAGGAACAAAACTTCTACTAATCCCCTTGATGAGTGTTACTTCGCATACATGAGTCACAGCACTTGTTTTCATTGCGTGCTTTCGAAAGTTTTAGTTTAGATTTGCTGCTGGACTATAAAATTGTGAGCTGCGCATGCGTCGACTCTTACTTTCTTGCTATACGAGAAACGTTTTTGATTATAGCAGAAAACTGCGGAGGGCGTACGAATCTGTGTATTACGGAAAACTTTTTTATATATTCAGAGAGTTTTCCGAGATTTTTTACAGTGTAGGACCATTTATGTCACTTACAATTACTCACAACAACAAAGTCAGTGGGTTATGTGACGCCTTGTTTCTCCAACAAAAATAATACGCCAGTAAAACTAATCCCTTGTTCTTGACGCCGCCATTAACACTTAAAGCCGATGTGTGTACCTAAACGGTCATTTTGTTAACCGCACTAGGAATTCCACGTGATTTATGAGCTCAGAACTTCTTCCTTTTCTGGTTCTTTTTTCCTTCGCTTTTTATGAACTCTTTGCTGGCAACAATTTTTTTTCCCCTCGCATTCTGAGATTTATGGGATATTCCAGGGATGCGGCATCTTTTGTACCGTTTCATCCTGTTTCCGACTTAGAAATTTGATATCGCAGAAAATGTCGCTAAAATAGTTTCACTCAGTTTGAGCAATTAGTAAGTATGCGGTTCTAAAATTTATAGGAATCTCAGCCCCCTCACCTCCTCCTCCTTACCGCTTCCGCGAGGGGCGTGCAAGTTTGTGCCTTAGACTTCATTATCAATTTTTTTTTTTTTTTTTTTTCATGGAACGGTTTCAATTCAATTCAAGTCATTTTACTTCAATCAGGGTAATATTTTTTACAAAAATGCATTTCACAGATAAAATAAAAGAAAAGAAATTACAAACAGAAATATAATATTCACCCTGTCTATTTGAAAATCCTTGATTGAGTAGGTGGGAGTAAAGGCTATAACAACAGCCTGACTAGCTCCCACCACTCAGAAAAGAACTTAATTTAGGGCCAGTTTATAACATAAGATAGCAATAACAAAAATAAATGCATAATCATACAAAGAACTCATAAACACAACACAAGTAATGCAATAAAGAACGTCTAATTTTATAACGGAACCCAGGTATACTATTACAAATATGCTACTTTATCCTAAATTGACTGCAGTAGAATTGAGTATAAAAAATTTTAGCCTTTTCTTAAACAAATTTCGATTATTAATGGTTTTTAAACAATTGGGTAAGTGTGTTCCACAATCTTGGTCCGTAAGAGTTAATGTCTTGTTTTTCATAACGTGGAAACGCGGTAGAAAGATGCGCCAAAGTGCATCATTTGTGATGCCATAAAGACCACGCCTTGTTTGAAAAATCGGACATTTAAAAAAATTAATTAAAAAATAACTTTTGGGAAAATGAAAGTATTTTCTGAGTCCATGTTATTTTATTTATTTATTTATTTATTTTGCTTATTCTATCAATTTCAACAAGTAAAAGTACTACTTTTGACTGAAGGAAACAACCCCATTGGTTTATCGTAAGATTTTTTACTGCGATTTCTTTTTCTTGCGATTGTATTTGAAATGTAAAAAAAAAAAAAAAGCAATTATACTGTAATTGTTGCAACGTTAATAAATCAGTCTTTGAGTCAAATCCCTCAAAATTATGAAAAGTTAGAAGGGATCAATTTTGATGATTTAAAAAATATATTAGGGGGAATGCCCCCATGTGTCTCCCAATTTGCTGCAAATGTTCACGCTTTGCCCCTCTCTAGTCCATCAGAAGAGCGTTAACGGCTAATATAATGCTCCATTTCTTCCCAAATAAAAACAAAAGCTGTCGATAAAATGAAAAAAGGGGGGGGGGGGCGCTATTTCCAAAAGGTGGCACGTGGGGGAAAACGATGGTCATATTTTGATGCAAGGGATCATTTTACAAAGAATCAACAAGAATTCATTTTGAAGGGTTTTTTTTTTTTTTTTTTTTTTTTTGCCGCACAGTTTTTAACATTGTAACCGCATTGAAGTTTTCTGTTCATTCCAAATTATTCTGATATCATTCAAATCATTTTAAATGAGAAGCTATGCGTTTTCTTTCATCTTGGAGATTTATTCAATGCTCATTAATATCTGACACAGGTGTGAAGTGCTTAAGCACTGATCCAGTATCTTTCTTCAACGCCCACAGCAGAACGGACGAACAGCCTCTAATCCCTTCGTTCTTCTCCTAATTTGTCGGTCGCGCCAATCTGTGCTGCGTTTCCCATCAGAGAAACAAAAATAAAAGATTCCTCAGAGTTCAAAAGGAGAAACCAACTCCGTTCTTCGGGATGAAAAATGGAGCGATAGATTTACCGCCAGCACCCACTGGTGTCAAAGTCAATTGCTCGTGAAGCCAAAGGCGGTACTTCATTTGCAGAGCCAGCCATCTGTGCAGAAGCAGCACATCTGCCGCTCAACCCGCACCTCCTTCGGTCGGACATCTTTGTTTTGTCTCTGATTAGAGCGCCTTTCGAAAGAACGTCGTTCTTTTGTGGCGAATTTCATATTGAATTATCTGCTGGAATGACACTGTTGCAGGTTGTTTTCTTGATGAGAATTTTTTTTCCTTTCGCGGTATGTACAAAGATAGAGCAAGAAACAAAGGAAATTGTTGTCTTTAATTGCATTTCTGAAAGTTTTGCGCCTACGGCAAAACATATTGTGGATTTCTACCAGATCAGCACTTATACACAGTTAGAAATCAGGTGGCGAGTAAAATTAGATTTTCGAAGACCAAGCTCGACAACTTAGCTATAGAAAAATCTGGTGCAAAGACCGAGAGGTCGAACCATATCACTCATTTTAAATTATTGAGGCAAAAAACTCGAACTTTCAATGTACGTCATGGAAATAAAGCCGAAATTTAATTCACTACGGAGATTTAATAATTGTCAACAAAGAAATACGAATATCTTTTTACAACTCCAAATACTGTACTGTTCTGTTTCAGTATTGGTCAGCGATGGCTATGAAACGTACCTTGATAGCTCGATCTTGCTCACGAGACCTTGATAGCTCGAACCATCAAGGCATCCATTCCTTTTTAAAGCATGGTAACTCCTCGCTCTAAGTTTCCCTTGTTGTTCAGGACAAGGGTCTTGAAACCAAACCCTGATATCACAAAACATGTCATGGCAAAGTTGCAGGGACATCATTTCGAGTCAGAATGGGTTTTGGTCACAAAGTGACAGAATTGTAGATAGTAGACAATGGAGACGCTGGGACACATTTGTGATATGTTTCACGTGACTTCACGGCAACAGCCTTAGAGCAGGAATCAAAATGGAGGGAGCAAGTCCAATCATCGGCTTAGCAAAAGCTGACTCAAAGACCCCCAAGTCACGTGACTCAACAACGACGAATGGTTGACACGTTTTGTGTGAAACAGCGAAAGAAACCTGATTTCGTCCAAAGCTTTACTTTAAAAATCTTATCTCAAGACTTGGGGTCTTGGTTTCATGAATGTAAGTCTTCACTCTCCACATTTTATTTCTTCTCAATGGTAACAGCTAAACTGTGACCGGTCTCTTTGTGACATTATGAAGACGTCACTGTAACTTCATTTTCGGATGTCGCCGCCCCTATATATACGAGCCGACCAGTGGCGCACACAGAAATTTTGCAAGGGGAGGGTCCGTAGTTAAAAGTCCCATTTTCATATCGTACTCCAATATGACGTCAAACACATTGACTTGATTTTATTGATTCTTGAGAACAAAAACAGTAAAAAATAAATTATTGAATAAATAATTAGCACTAATTAATAAATAATTTTAACAACATATACTTAAATTACCAGAAAGCTAACTTTACTTTTAGCATTGTTCATAAATGAAAACAGATACCCAAATTCAAGTATAAGAAGCATCAAGTCTGAAGAACAAGAAAAATCTCATTTTAATCTGTAATTACGAAACTAAAAACATTATTATTACTCTGTTTTCATTTACAGTCACCCTTAGTCTGCCTCTATAGGTTTACAAAACACCGTAGAATAAAATTTAGTTTTCTAGTTCATTTTTCGATTTTATTTATAACTTCCTCAGTGTGTGATGGTGACATTGCTTGAATTCAGCAGTACAAAAACACATTAAACGTTCATTATACATAGTACTATTTAAGTATGTTTTTAGCCTTCTCAAAGTCGAGAAAGGTCTCTCGCTTGTGCAATTCTTTACAAGAAATGTACACATTTTCTAAAAAATCTTTTAACAAGAGGATTTTTTTCCCTATTATTAGAATTGAAATTCTTGTTTTCTTTGTTTGGAAATATTTTGTGTTTCAAGTACATAAAATCATAATCAGTTGAAATAAGAAAAATACAAGTGCTATGGGAGGGGTCCGGACCCCCTGGACCCCTCCCTTGTGTGCGCCACTGGTGTTTACAAATAGAGATCCTAAATACGGAGACATTGGACAACTTCAGAGCGACGGCCATCTTATGTCCAAAGATGCTCACTCTCCGTAGACCATAATGCATCTTCTGTCCTAAAGATCACTGTACATTGTGTCGAAAAAATTAGAGGCTAGTTTTGATATTATGAAATGAAATGTGCAGATCACAAATATATGTTTGTTTTCGACCTTTATGAACAAATTTTTCAGAAAAATTTTTTTCTTTGTGAGCGCTATGACGATACGAAACGATTGGAGCCGGGTTTCCAGACTTTGAACTCACTCAGTTTAATGAAAATACGAGGAGAAAAAAAAATGATATGAATTTTGATACCTTGAATTCAAATTATGTTTTTCGCAATCACGAATGTGTGTATGTAGGCGCGTGTGTTTGTGTGTGTGTGGGGGGGGTATGTTTGTTTGTGTGTAGGGGTATGTGTGTGTAGGCATGTGTGTTTGTGTCTGTGTGCAGGCATGAGTGTGTGGGTAGTTGTGTGTATGTGTGTTTAGGTTTTTATGTGTGTGTGTATGTGTAGGTGTCTGTATGTATGCGTGTGTGTATGTGTGTTTATGTTTTTATGTGTATGTGTAGGTGTCTGTATGTATGCGTGTGTGTATGTGTTTGTGTCTGTATGCAGGCATGAATGTGTGGGTATTTGTGTGTATGTGTTTGTGTGTGTATGTGTAGGTGTCTATGTATGCGTGTGTGTATGTGTTTGTGTGTGTATGTGTGTGTAGGTGTATGTGTGTGTAGGTGTATGTGTGTGTAGGTGTATGTATGTGTTTGTGTGTGTGTTTCACACTTCTGACGCAGTTTTTCTTTTTCCCACTTGAGTTTAAAATGGTTTTATTGAACCGTTTTGCAAGTTCTTTGAAATTAGAGCCCAAAAACTTATTTTACTTACTCCTGCAGTAATCAGACTCTAAAATATTCAGTATTCTAACCGGGAAAGACCTTGCTGTATTACGAAATACAGAATTGTCAATAGGTACGTGGATTCCCTTTAATATGTCCGAATAATAGCTTGTCAGGAAAAATTGCTCCCTGATTGGAGGAAAAAATAATACTTTTCTTATACTTTGTGGTGTAAGCTAAAACTGTGATATGTTTACTAGTCCCATTTTTTGACAAACGCTGATTTTAATGTTTTAAGCAAAAGACATAATTTCTGCCGAACTTGAACGCGAATATGATTTGCTGTGATATCATTTGAAAGCTAGTGGGGTGGACTAGTTTTTGGTAGATTTGACCGATTGTGGCTCAAACGATTGTTTTTGAAAATGCTGTTTACAGATTTTGGAGCTAATTATACAACTTATACTTCAAATGTTTCAAAGCTTGTAGTTCGCTGAAAAATTTAACTCTCTTGATGAAAAAAAGCGTTTAGTGCGTAAATTTTCCAGGAATTTCAGAATAAGGTGAAATTTGTTTTATGGCTCATTTCCCGTTTTTTCCCTCAACTCGAATAAAACATTGGGAGTTTAAAAAATATTACATATGAGACAGTGAGAAGCAAAGGGATGCAAGTGGACTATTTTAAGTTTTGAGTAAAACGCGTTTAAAGATCAGATCCTAGGTAGGCTTTCATTGAATTTTTTTTCTAAATCATGCTATACAGCAGCACCCACCAGGGCTACTAGTACAATTTCTTGCCCCAAGACAGAGAAGAGGTTCACCTACCATTTGTACTGTTTATCTCCAAATTTTTAATTTTCCCACTTGCATCCCTTTGCACTACATATGAAAATATAGTCTTTTTTAACACGCTTTTATTAGCTTCACCTGTATGTATGTATGTATGTATCTTGTAACGGAATCTTGCAGCTCAAAATTCGCCGACTTCCTGCAATCGGATTCTTTTGAAATTTAGCATGCGACCTCAGACCCGATGACAATGCAATATTCTATAATGAAATTAATTAATTAACTCTTATAATTGTTAGTTTCCTCCAATTTTAATCAATATTTTGGCATAAATCCAACAATGTGAAAAAGGAAAAATTTAAAAAAATGCATTAAAAAATGCTCGTAAAAATTATTTAAAAATATCTACAAAAATCTTTAATTTTTCTGCATCAGACAAAATTTGTTCCAATGTTCCAAGGTAATTAGAACATGAAATATAATCGTTTTTAACTAATTTCATGCCGAAATTTAGGTGAGCCTTTTATTGGAAATTCATTGCTGATCAGACCATTGTTGAACAAAACTTTTATTCAAATGCATCTCAAATTTTCAAAGTAATGTAAATATGATTTCCGCACATATACATCGATGACTGAGATGGATTAGTTTTTTTTTGGGCAAATTTCATGTTTAGATACAAAATGGCAAATTTACTCAGCGTTAACAATCACACTGTGATATACACGCATCTCATTTTCCTTATCACCTTCCATTACATACTTAGAAAATAAGGTTTTTTAATACAATTGATCCCCATCGTGGCCTTCAGTTGTTTTCGTATGATTCACTCCTTTAAAATGAATGTTATATCATCCTTGCGTTTCGGGGATCAGTAACAAATTGAGGAAAACAAAAACGTTTTATGATCATCATTCATCGTAAATAGCTGAGAATAAGCTGTAAATTTCAGAAATTAGTTAGATTACTATGTACAATTATTTCACATACTTTCTAGAAAGTATCACTGATGTCCAAGAAGATACAGGGTTATGTGCACGGGTTGTGGCCCCAGTGGCGTAGCGAGAAAAAATCCTTGGGGGGGGGGGGGGTAATTTTTCCTGAAGTTTAAAGTATATATATATATAACTCTTTATCAGTTAAACAACAAAGGACATTATAAACGAATTTCTTCTTTGAAAATACCTCGATCAATACTGCCGTCATAAGAAAGAAAGCCCTGTCTCCAAGAGAAAAAATGTTGCGCAAAACAGGAAGACATAAGCTTTTTACCGTCATAAAAGCTATTATATTAAATAAAAATCTTTTAGCTCATAAACAGAACCCTTCAGGTTCGACTGAAAAATGATTTTTTTCGACTCATAGGGGGGGGGAGGGGGGTTCTGACCCCCCTATCTCCCCCCTTGGATACGCAACTGGTGGTCACTACCAGTTGTGGCCATTTTCACATTTAAACCAGAAATACTAAGAATATAGAACACTTCAACTAATTCTAAAGCTAGTTTTATAATCTGAGTAGATTTTCTCATAACTTTCGCTGTGAGAGGTCCAGAACTTTTATTCTGTCTAGATGCAAGATTCACTTGTGTGAGGATTAGTGCATTTGTAACTGCTTATTGTTAAGAGAGTGTTTCTTCTTAATCTACTTACATCCGCAATAGTTTTGCATATTTTTAGCTATTGTAAAGTTTTTCTTATCAAACTAAGATCAAGTTTTAATGTGAGTCCCTTACTTTTATTTATTTTGTAACTTACCTGCATAAAAAAGTCTGGCCAAAACTGGATCACGAATTCGTATATTTTGCTAGCTGTGGCTACAGTTATGGCCACAACTGGATTACATACTGCTCCAGTTGGTGGCCATGCAGAATATTTTAAGTATACTGTTAAAATCTATTTCAACGTTAACCAAGGATCCACAATACTTATGTCAAATGTAAAAAGTTAAAAATATAGCCAAATGACATTATAAACGATCATTATTTCAGCTTATGGGTAAATGAAGGGACATAACTTTTTTGGCGTTGTAGCACAGTTGTCACTTTAGTCAAGTTGAACTGTATTGAAATAGTGAAATTCATACTGAATCTACTTCTATGATTTTCTTTTTCTTTTTGGTTTAAATGTCTGAATATTTTAAAATGAATATTTTTTACCAATTGCAAATTTTTGTTTTATTAAATTAATCATTTTTTTAACTTTATTGAACCGATTAATTTTTGTCGACGTTCTATTAGTAACAGAGATATTGGTTTTTGTATCAGCTTAATATGTTGTCATAATATGAAAGTTTAAAATCAAAATGCATTTTTCGAAATGATTTTTTATGTACATATGCGCACTTTCAAAACCGAAAACTCAAAATATTCTCGCTTTATTTTTATGGCACATTTGTATGTGCATAATGTATCGTAAGAATATGAAGGTTTAAACTAAAGATGCATTTTTTCGGAATGAGTTTCTACCAGGATTGACGGGAATCTAAATCTCCTATTTATGTAGCACTTTGCAGACTTTGACTTTATTACTGTTCGCTATGAGATATAACAAAATGTTAAATATAATGGCAATGTTTCATTAATTTATGGTCTACTCTTACAGTATGTGTAGTAAATTTTCCAATAACATTACAAAAACTACTTCAATGAACTTTGAAATTTTTTGTTCAACATATTTTCAAAATGTTTAGTACATTCATTAAGTGAAAATCAATACGGTCATTTTATTGGGTCTTAATTCTAATAAGGTAAACAAATTATTTTACATTTTTTGTAGTTTTTGGAAATTTTATTACAAGTAATTGCATTATCTATAAACGTTTTCGGAAGCATTTTAAAAAATTCCACTTAATTATTTATTTTTACACAAATTATGTCAAAAAATGTAATTACAATTTTTATAAACATAGTGTTTCTATAAAAGAGCATCAAACATATTCAGATTTCTCAATTATTTAAAAGAAAAAAGAAAAAATCATGTCTAGCGAGATTGAA